>NW_006799996.1:91725-207871 GCF_000485575.1 Poecilia formosa
TCAGATGTTAAGTGTCAAGGTTAAAAAGGTATCAAACTATTCAGAACATGGTACTTGGTGCACTTTACTTTACAAATGCATGTAAGCTACAGTTTGTACTGTTTCAATTAAAAGAAACATGTTTTCTCACCACTTCTTTGATTCATTTTGTCCAGCTGTCGACTTTAAGTCTGTGTCCATGTCCAACCAGAGCCAGGTATCATGTAGTTGGTGCTTTTAAACAGTTTTCAGTTAAATTAATTCAATCCAACTCTATAACAGTCACAAAATGTCACCAAAATCATTCTGTCCCTCTAAAATCTTTCAGAAAATCGCAAAAGTGCATTGAATTGTATCGTTTCCTGAATATTGCAATATATATCATATCATGAGCAGAATATCGTGTATCGTATTGTATCGTGAGATTGTATCACTACAACCCTAGTAATTATGTCCGGTTGTTATTCACAATTGTCATTATTATTATTATTATTATTATAGGTCAGTTTGTATTCATTCTGTTTTATGTAATATAGCTTATTTATAGGTTCTTCAGCACAGTAAATCAAACTGGCAAATTAAAACCAAATCATGTTTTTAATATACAAATTTATGATAATTATTGAGTCAGTAAGTTAAATATTTCATGAAATTGAGATAAATAAATAACTTCTTCCTACTCCTTTTTAAACAGAAAAGTAGTGATGAGTAAACTATTTTTGTTCTTGGTTATGTACGCCAGGTTTCTCTTGTCCTATTGGCTACTTGTCTTTATTTTAAAGAAACCTGTTTGACATAAATAAATAAATAAATAAATAAATAAATAAATAAATAAATAAATATGACAAAACGTGAGGGTCTGAAAACTTTTGCAAGACACTGTATGTATAAACATGCTGAATAGCGAGGAGACGGCAGCAGCTGTGTCATTTTGCAGTGATGGACACAGAGGAGGAAGTGGGGGAGGATCTCTGGGGAGTCGGACCAGCATAGACAGCAGGTGTGAGAGCTGAAACCTTTCATTATGAGAGCTAATAGGATCGTCATTATGACAAAGCACAGATTACACGCACAACGCCACCTCCACCCTCCTGATGTCTCAGCTGCAACTCTCTGCAGCCTCACAGAGATCATTAGGACTCTTCCTGAAGCAGATCCAGCTGAAATAGTTTTCTTTGAAGCAAAATATATTTGGTGGAACTACTGCAATTTGCTTAAATAATATCTGACACAGACGGTTGAATGAAGTTGGGTTGAATCATGAAACTTCCTCGAAAAGCAAAGCAGAGGTTAACGACTGAGGTTTATGTAAAACAGCTAATTATTTTCATGACATTCAAAGCTTTTGACATGAAAAAAAAACTTTTAAAGAATGCAGATGGCTTTGTTTGTCTTCATGAAACAAAGTATAACACTAGTTCAACTATGTAAGACCTGGTGGGGTTAATTGCAGATTGACCTGTTTTTTTTTTGGGGTTTTGTTGCAGGGCTCTGATTAAACTGATACAATCCCTCTGAGTCTTGCCCTATTAAATTTATGTGTATTCCACAGTCCTATGATTTCCTTTAATTTTCTAAAAAAAAAACTGAAGTAATTTATAAATAAAATAAATGAATTTAAACCACATTCTCTACTGTTTTGCTATCAAAAACCTGCAAAAAGAAGAGGTTTTAAATATCCTTCCTAGTTGCATAACGAGACTAGCAGGTGTGAGATACCTTCAGAGTGCTGCAGGGATCAAGAGTGACTGTTCAACAACCCAGTTTCAAATTCCTCCCATTCCTAATCCTTTTTTCTCCCCACTCCCCCTGCTACGCACAGATTAAGTCAGGTTGTGAGAAATGTTGGATAGTGTGAAAATCCTTTAGAAAACCAATCTGACATAACTGAGATGTTATCCGCTTACGATCACCACCACAGTGTAGCTCCATCTAATTTTTATTTTCACAAAATACCCCTGGCAGGTATTTCTTTCCACATCTAATTTATTCAAAAAGTCAAAATTATATGTCTGAGGTGAAATATAAAGACACTAAAGTAGAGATTATAGTCTTAACAGCTCAAGGAATAAAGTCTGCTTTGTCCTTGACAGTTTCAATGAAGGGCTGGACAATATGGCTGAAAAACGTGTCACCATAATAACTATTTATTGGGTTTTTTTGTTTTAATTAACTGAATTACTGAAAACAAAACCTATCATATTTTGTCCACAGTTTTCACTACTCCAGAAAGCAGTCATGAGGCATGAAAACGTGTTACTCAACAGGTCGTTGCTAGGTAACCAAAGAGAATGAGTTGCTAGGTAACCAAAGAGCGAGAGAGTGAGTTGATGTCACCAAGCTTGCTTAGCTAGCCAAGCGTGAATAGGTTGAGTGGTTAAAGTCATTCCTCTGCTTACATCCCCCAGAATGCCATGTGGTTCTGGGTCAAAGTTCACTGAAATGACTGAATATCCTATCAGACGTATTATCTAATGATACTGATCACGTGGCAATTTCTACTTTTTAATTAGCATTTAACTAAATATGCCTAAATTAAAGGTTGTATTTTTATGAAATATCCTGAAATGAAAGCCAAATCAATTTTTAGGCTTCTATCCATCATTACAAGCGGTGCCAACAAATACATCCGGCCCTGCGATATATTTTTAGGACTGACAATCAGCTAAACTCTAAACTGAATCCGCCTCAGCTGCGATCTATTTTAGTTGCACATGACTGATGATGTTATGGGTGACAATGTCTTTTGAAATGAAAAAAAGACAAGTCCTGTTATGGGCTGCGACTTGTGGGCTTTGATGGAATCATGCTTGTTCAGCTTGGAGTGAAAATTTGTCAGCGTGAGGCTGACTATGTCCTGCTAAAAATAGGCCTTTATTAATTGAGTCAGTCAAACATAATAATTGCAGCCACAGAGCTTTGTGTGCTTTAATTACACAAGCTATACGACAGGACTAAAAAGCACATCAGACAAAAGAACACGAGACAGAATGTGAAGAGACTGATAATAACAAAGGACCACAGACAGAGGGGGTCACACAGATAAGGTCAGGGGGTCACAGTTCAGACTTAATGCCCTTGGGTTCCCCCTCCCTACCTTGTGGAGAGGTGAGGTGCTGTGTGTCAGATCAGGCTGCAACAGCTGGGGCTCTATTGGTGCAGAAATTCGGGGGTCAGCCCCATCTTGTTTCCTATAATCAGACAGATGCAAGAAAAAGATTTGGTCAGAAAAGGTCACTTAGTCTGAGATCGAACAGCGAAAGGTAATGTCATGGGGAAGGTTACCAGAACAGGCACTTGTGTTTGAAACACTGCTCTGGCTGGAGGCTTTCTTCTTTAATTTAGACAAACTGAAAATTGGAATTGAATTTGTAATAAAAGCCGGAAACTATTCATTTCATGTCAGTGTAGATCCCGAATCATTCATTTACGGACCACGGCTATCTAAATCTTTTTATGTTGATCTGATGTATTTTGAATGTTTTATTTTTGAACATTTTTATTTATTTTTAACAAGATATACTATAAGAAACAGTCTGGTGGCTGGAACTAGGCAATTTTTTTATTGGATTAACCCTGATGGATAACCGTCCTCTCGGAAATGTAAATGTCTGTTCTTTTTCTGATCAGTGACAGCACCAAGCTAAGCACCACCAAGTTGCTGTAGAGACTGCTCTGCAGATCCAGAACCAGAACCAAGCATGTAACACATGTTTTATATGAGTTTTTCTAGATCTTGCTGGGATATTAATTCTTTAATCCTGGAAATGTTATTCAGGTGATAGAAGACTGACTTTGTAACCGTCTTTAAACGATTCTGAAAGTCACATAAGTAGAAAATCAAACACTGATCAACACATTTGGTGTGTATTGATTATTTAGATAGCGGCATTTGAGGAAATGTGATGCTTACTAATTGTTTTGGTGACTTTCTGACATTATTATAACTGCTTTGTTGCTGAAGTGACTTGATTTGACTGATACTCAGTGAGGAAGTCCCAAACATAGCTATTTTCAGTATTAATGAGGTTTAGAAAATAATGTCATATATAGTAAAACATGTGGAGATGTGTCTGCAGTTTGAGTTTGCAACAGAATGAGGCTTTCAACAGAAAATATAAAGGCAGAATCAAATACTGCAAAGTTGCTTTATTTTATCCTTTTGCGTCTTAAACATCTGCGACAGCACATGCTTGAATTAGATATCGTAAGTCTTAAACATAGGGTTATGGTACTGCCTTTCTTTTTCCTATCTTGTCGATGTATGTTGACATATCAAATATAGTTATATGGGTCAATATGTGAGGAACTGAAGCAGTTTTGGTGAAACATAAAATTTTGGTATGTGTGTTTTGATGAACTCCTGATTTAAATAGTTGGGATCAATTCACAGTGTATAGCTGTGTCAAAACGCGGTTCAATAATTTTGCTGTGACATAACTCTCTTGTTGTATTTTATATATCATCAACTGAGCACCAGCAAATTCAGTTTCAAGAACTCAGATAATTATTTGCTAAATTAATCAAAAAGTAGGTCACGCCTCCAGTTTCACTTTTATTTTTGAGAATCCCAAAGTGAGTGAACCCTCCTCAGCACAAACAGAGTATTTGCACAATGTTGGGAGAGATTATGTAATGTTGTTCTTTGCTGCAATTGTGAAGTTTGGTAGATGAAAGCAGCAAAAGTAAAAAAAATAAAAAAAAACTGTTGCAGCTTGAAGTAGTTGGTGCAAATGATTAGTAAGTCAATGCTGTAGCTCCATTTATCCAAGGCAGCATATCTCCCACTGTCATTGAAATGCAAGGAGGATACGAAATAGTATTTTTTTCCGTGCCAGCCACACTAACCACTCTAACCAGACACACAGTGCTAAGCGCACTAATCAGCAATGTCATATGCTAGAGCCAGTTGTCCTTGTTTTAAAATAAAACAGCAACACCAACTGCTCTCCCACAATGTGGAGTCACATTGCCTCTGCTCCTAACCTACATATTTAAAAACTGTTCAAGGCGTAGATGACCAAAGGATATTTTTATTACAAATGTTTTCTAAAGAGAAATTATCATCAGCTAAAATCCAAGCACAACAAAGACTGAATAAAAATGTTATTTCAGAAATCCTCCACAGAATTCTAATTTAAATTTTTGTCTTTTACCTTTGTGACTAATTAACAATATGTATTTGTGTTACTCAAGCATTTTTTTGCTTATACAAAATTAAAAGACTAAACATTTCTGGGTGTTTTTTCCCCACCTTTCTTTTAGTTTAAAAAGCTGCAAATAAAAATACTTAATCTACCAGGGGACACAACATGAAAAGCCTCACATTTATTCAAAAGTTTTCTCTCTTCTCTAATTCAGTCAAGTTGCAAATTGCTGATGGCATAGCCGTTTTCACGCATCCTTTGTTCTAAACTTAACCAGGTTGGCTTTTTCTCCACAACAACTTTGATGAATGTGCACTGACAGGGGGCCACTTTCTGCTGAAGTTTGTTTAATGAATTAAGTCAGTTTAAAAAAGCATGAAAGACGACCTGAAATTATCCTGATGCATTAATAATAGAAACTGAATCTAAATATTGCTGTCTTTGATGATGAAAGAAAGCTGAAGCCCCGGCAGTGAAAATATATCATTTTCCCTGCATGTAGAAGGTGTTGTGCACTCCAGAAAAAGTAATATTCAGAGCACAACCTCTTGAGAAATGAACGCTTTTGAGCCAAAACCGATTAATTCTTCAAGAATACAATGACGGTACGGCAGAGGGAATGCTTGGAGCTGCTGCAGAGGCTGTGGAAAAGACAAACACTGATTTAAATCTGGGCTCACATTTGTTGAGTGCACTCAGATTCAAATGTAGGTGAAGAAAACAGAGCATGAATCATTAACATCCAGCGCTGCCTCAAAGCTATTACACAACGAGCGACTGTGCAATCAAGAAAGCATCCAAATGAAATGGGAACAATTCTGAACATGATCCGGTTCTCAAGATAACAAGAAACCACATCTTCCCGAGCAGCTCTCCCGGCGGGAGGTCAATACCACCGGGCATCAGCTGTCCTGATCCTCCGCAGATCGATGGAGAACACAGAGACACTAATGTCTGCATGCACACATTAGGGGTACATTTATGACTGGAAGTCAATTTAAAGAATATGTTGTGAAGGAAATATTGGTGCAAACTTGCACTCATAAAATTAGACAAACTGGAGAAAACAAATTATTAGAAAGATTAAGATCAAAACGAGAGTTAAAAATCTCAACTTCAAACTCCCTCTTCATAAACGTGAGCTGCACCACAAGAGCCCAGATCGGTTCGCTGCACAAACACCACTTCAAATTACATAACACACCCCAGCTGGTTAACGAGAGCAGCATGAAAACCGTCCGGAGAATCATGGGGACAGCCTGACGTCCAGCTCAGAGCAGAACTGCAAACTTACTCACACAGAGAGAGAGTGGCTGCAGAAAGCCAGGCGCTCCCGGTGAAGTCCGGACAGCGACCCGCACTCTGGACCGATGACTCACCGTCTGAGCCTCCCCCTCCTCCTGCCTGAGCTCGGTGATCCTCTCTGTCTATGCTGCTCCGCTCAGCTCACTCACTCGCTCCTCATCCGTCGCTCACCTGCTGGCCTCACTCTCAGCTCTTCAGACTGCAATATACTTCCAACCAGCATCCTCCCTTACTCTCCTCCTTTCCTCTCAATCCTCCCACTCACAACCCCTCTCCTCTTCACCACTCTCTCTCTCTCTCTCTCTCTCTCTCTCTCACACACACACACACTCACACTCCTAAACACGCATCTGCACTCGTTAGTTGTCTTTTCCTACATGGCGTCTACATCCTTCATTCATGTTTGAAACCTGAAGCTCCACTACAGTCCCACTGAGCCTATAATACTAGCTGCCCTTCCACCCGTCAAAGTAGCGACCCTCCCCCCATTTCAGCTGCTCGGAAAGGGAAAGTAGGGATTATTGAGGGAAAGGGGCTAGCCTTCAATCCCATGCTGTCTCATGAGCTTGGAGGAGCTGTTGCTAGGGCAACCAACATGGGCTACATGTTGGAAAAAACACATGTACATGACCATTCATGATTATAAAAACACAGTCATGGTTACATTTATTGGCACCACTGGTAGTATTTGCAAAAAGCCTTAAAATATACGAATTTTTCATCACATATCAGGTGAAAAACGTTTTTATTACAATTATTTCTACATAACACTTTGAAGATGAAGGAGAAGTTTTATTTATATAGCACTTCCAGGCAGTTCAAAGTGCTTTACATAAATTAGAAGAAAAACAACACAAGCACAATAACAAGCAAAGCAAAAGAAAAACTAGACTTTAAAATGTTCCAGTTGTTCAGGGTTGCTAAGTAGATAGTATTTTCTAAGTTTGTTCTAGATTAGTAAAGTATAAAGCTAAATGTTGGTCCTCCATGTTTGATTCTTGTTCTGGAATGCTAAGTACTCCACAATTTTATTGACCGAATGTCATTCGAGGCGCCATGGCGGACGCCGAAAGTGAGGATTGTTTTGTCGGTTTATTCGTCACTTCTACTTGTTCGAGTCCAGCTAATTTGTCTGTGAACGTAACACACCTGGATGGGGGGTTCATAGACGGCGGGATTTACAGAAGTCCGACACAGCTAGCTTAGAAAGCGACTCATACCTCCTCCTTCCTGATGTGTTGATCAAATTACCGACTTTGCCTGAATTCAGACCACATCATTTATATCACTATGTCGTAAACAGTATTTTCCTTACAATGAAGCGTCCTTGAAACGTACAGAAACGAGAAGCTAACCAGTTTTTTCCATGCATGCTAGGCTACATGATGTTGCGGCATTGTCTCCATGGTTACCAACGGTTAGATTCGAACCTTCTCCACAATGCGATATTTCATATCTTTCGAATCATACTTACTTATAAAGTACAGAAACGTTAGTCTTCTTACCTTGTATAAGAGATCCATGATTACATCGAAGGTTGCTGCGCGGTCATTATTAAACCTGTGACAATTTTTACTGCGAAATCAACTGAATAAAAGCGATATTAGGCTGCCATATGTGCGGTTTTTGACAGGCATTACAGGAGCGCGTTTGTTGTTTTTACATCCGTCATGGCGGAGCGGGCTGCGTTTCACGTGCAACGGGTCGATAACTTTTCACATACTTTTGGGCATACAGAGGATTGTTGACCATTTTTTCGTCCTACCAACTGCCTTGCTTTATGCCTGAAACCATTCTGAATTTATGTTAGTACGGGATTATTGTCATGACATACGAGTTGTTTTGTTAAAAGAAAATGGGCTCTCCGTTGGATCATTTTTAAATCCCAGGAAAACAGAAAGTTGCAGATTAATATTATAAACACAGATCGACTTTAAAAAGTTAAGCAAATATTTATTATTAAATGATTCTCAGAGGCACAAATTACTGTGAAAGTTTTTTTTTTAATGCTACTTACTATAATGGTTTATGTCAAGGCTTCTTTTCACACGTCTTTTCCTGCAGTGCCAACAAATATTTTTACACATTTCTTCAAAGCAAGTATGTGAAACAGTGCAATTTTGTTTAACATTAAACTCCCAAAGGTTGAACAAGCATTGCAACTTCCATAAAGCTCATTGAATGAGAATCCCTGAGTGGGGAGGTTTTTAATTACTATAATGAGTCTGATGAAATCCTCTGTGAGCATGTGCGTTTCCTGCACTAATCTGACATCCACAGTTCCCATGAGACCCCCGACTAATGTCAGAAGCTGTGTCTTTTTATGCCGAACCTTTTCCCGTCATTCTGCTCCTCAGGCGGCCTTTTATAGTCGGTACCTGATCCGAGGTCCGGTGTGTGTGCGGTGTGCGTTTTGTGTGTCAGACATGAGCAGATAATAAGGGATTACAGCACAGCCTCATGCCGGGCTCTAATAGGAGCTGCTGCGTACGGAAACAAACATACTGCTGGTGTCATCCAAAGCTTCATGGATTAGAAAGTAAGCTGTAAAATTGAAACAAGCCTAACAATGTGTCAGTTTCCAGTAATTTTGTATTCGTAAAACGAGGTAGAGGGTTGTCTTTTTAATTTTCTTAAAAAGCAGGCCAAAATTTGGATGGGTTGATTGAGTCCTTTGAGCTTATAGATAAAAAAGCATGATCTAATAAGAATGCCCTGCCTAAAACCTGATTAAATTTAGCTGGATTTTTGCCATGGATCAGTGCGGCGGGCTCATACCAATTCTGGGACAGATTACTCACATCATACAAAAAAATAAATAAAAAATACAAAAATAATATAAAAATAGAAAACAAAAAGACAGAGTCTTGTAGAGCTTTGTGTTTTGCTCGTGTGGACACGGATAGTTGGTTTTAAACTGACAGCACCCTCCTGTTTCCGTGTCCTCTGCAGAGACCCAGAGGTAATCCCTTCCGCCTGACCTCGCTGTCAGGGATTCCCATCCCATTAGCCCGGTGAAATGGCCCCTGCTCCTTCCCCTCTGCTCGGATCCTTGGAGAATCGCTCCTGTCCCAAAGTTTTCCCATCATGCACCTCCTGTATCCTCGCCTCACCTCTCAGTTTCAGCTTTTGAGAAGCTTTTCTCAATCAAAAAAGTGTTAGATAACATCCTCTGAGACTGAAGCTCAAATGATGCTAAAGCTCGCTGGATCCCGTAATTCCAAAGGGATTACAGCCAGACAAACAAAAGAGTCAGGATGTGTGCTTAATGTGAAACAAGTGTCAATGATTTACTGGAATTGTATATATATATACAAGAAAAAAATTAAAGTTGAATTAATTAACAAGTGCATGTTTGCTATGAGGAGAGATTTAATTAGTACTTGTGAGCCTTAGGAGTGGAGGAGGGTTTGGGGACTGAGGTATGACAAACAATAATGAGTCACAGGAGGCATGCTGCGAAACAGCACGGAGCATCACCCCAGAAAAGTTTTCTTACTTCCTCTCCTTATGCACATAAAGAGCTTTTACAAAAGTAATGTTTAGTTTTTTGATTGTTTGTCACATTTAAGCTACAAATGTTATGTAGTTTATTGGGGTTTTGTGCAACAGGCCATGGATGTTGAAGCAAAACTGAAGGGATGTTGTTTTATAAGATTTAGTTTTTAACAGCTTTACATCTGAATACATAAACATTTGCTCTTTCTAAACCGGCGACCCCGCCAGAACCACACACGGTAAAAAGTTCACGCCTCAAACTGCAGGAGGGTTCAAAGTCTGGTTATTCATTTTTAACTAGCTTTACTGCATAGACACCATATAGCCACACCTGGCTTACAGAAACAGCAGCAAGCCGCCAAATAAACAAAAGTAAAACTGACCAATAAAATTTAATTTAATTTAAATAATTTAAATTTAATTAATATTCTCCTTGACCTCGTCAAATTATTCGTGTCACACTCTTTCCATTTTGAGAAGAAAACTTTATCAGTGACGTGTTGGCTATGTTCCTAAATCTTATTAGATTGTTAGCTAATGTCAGCTAACAAACCTCTGAGGCCTTCAGAGGACAGCTGGGTTTATATTGATATTAATTTACACATAAATGGACTCAATTTACCAATTAAGAGATTTGTCCAGCCAGCTGGTTACACTGGAATTTATTTAGGGGTATCTGAGTAAAGCTAACTAAATATTTGAATTTGCGGAGAATTTTTTTCATCCATGTATCATTTTCCTTTAATTTATACACACTACTCAGTCTTGGTCTGTCATGTAAATTCTCTAAAAAAAATGTGTTGATGTTTGTGGTTGTAGGATGACAAACTGGAAAACATTAAGAGATATTAACACTTTTTCAAGCCATGAACTAATAGTGTTACATAAATGTTTTACATTAAATAAATAAACCTAATTATAAGTTTTCAAGCAGCATGACGTTAAAGGCTTTCCCTGCTGGGTTTAAATGCTTTAAAGCCTGCCTCTCCTCACCCTTAAACAAATTATCTGGTTTAATCAGGACATTTGCAAGGCAAAAAAAAGGAGTGCCAGTCACATCCAAACTTAAGTGAACTCTGCACCCCCACCAAGGTTTCTCTGCAGTTTGTCTGAGCCCTGCTGTGGCTTTGATTGTGATTGTTTTGACAATCATGCAGAATGTGAGCTAGATAATGAAACTAGAAGGTTGATGTACTGTAAAGGATTTCGACGAAGCATGTTTATGGTAAAAAGTTATTTTAAAATTTGTTTATTGACGCAATCAGGTCATATTGGAGGTCATTAAATAAATGACAGAACCAATAAAAGGTGATTGTTTAGATTTCTTGTTAAGATTATTTTTCGTCTTCTTAAGGAATCAAAAATCTTATGTGACTAAACACTAAAATATGTGGTTGCAATGTGATCAAAGGTAGATCATCTCAAAGGTTATGGATATATTTGTAAGAGCTTTCTCCTAAAGAACCTGTCAAAAAAGTAAAATATTTTTGCATATATATGATGGCAAAATAAAAAAAAATAATACTAATAGTGTGGAAAAATAACTAAATTGTCCTAAGACTATCATGGATTCATGTGGATTTCTATTTGCCTTCTTTGCAATTCTGCAAGCAGCTTCATCATAAAGTCTTCACAATCTCCCAAAGCACAAGTCTCCGATTTCTTAATAGCATTAGGACCTGAGCAGACGGGTTCCTTGCAACACTTTGCTGTCTTCTTCTAGGTGTCTCCCACCTTGCAGGCATCAATTACTTTAATTTTCAGAGTGCTTGGCAGCTTCTTAGTGGAGCCCATTGGTTTTGATTGTTGAGGCAAGGTTTGCGAAATCAAATTATCTTTAAAGGCCTGGCCTCACTTTAAGTGCAAGGGAATATAAACAGTGTGGTGAGGGTTTTTTTTATGGATTCATCAAAACCTGCAGCTCCTACCACAGGAAGCCATGTTTCACAACAAATATCTGTTGTCTAATAGATGATGCTGATTCTAACACTCCCAGTCTCTTTAGATTTTTTTGGAAAGAAACCCCCTGGGACATTTCTGTCAAACAGATATTCGCTATCAAACACTTTTGGTTGTTTGGTGATATTGAAGTTACAATCTGGTACTGGTGTGCAGTACATACTCATTTCTTTTAATAAAGATAAACAGGGCATATGTTTTTTTTCTCGTTTGCGGTGGAAAAGATGAAACGTCCTTCAGCGCTCTGCCTTACCATACCAGTCGCTTCATATTTCATGTCAATAAACCGGCTCCAAAAGGAAAATAGTGTCCCCAAGAACATATCCTGAAGGACAGAGCCATCAATAAAGAGACAGGTCCTGTCTCCTAAATACCTGAGGATACCTTGTCTCAACTCAAGTCAAAACATCTCTGCAGTACAAACAAAAGTTTCTGCAGGTTAAGACGAAAACTTTAAAACTGAAAAGCTGCAAAATTCCGATAACATAAATTTCAAACGTCCAGCTGTAGTCGTCTGGCTCTTATCTCCGCCTTCAGTAGCCGGCTGTCGTCTGAGCTTTATGTTTTTTTAAAGACATCTGTTACTGGTGCCCGGATGATGGATGACACGGCAGCACTTGGATTACTGAGACGAGCAGAACCAGGGGCGAGCTTGTCACTCCCGTGCTATATTTGGTCGGACAGCAGGAGACTCGCAAGGAGAAAGTCTCGTCTTCATCGGCCTTGACAGCGTGCTCTCCCACAACGGTCGCTATTTCAGACAGCTCAGCTAGACGTGCGCTGACCGATGTGAACGAGTGAACCAACACCCGTCACAACTTCACGCGTGGCAGGAAGAGGAATATTTGGAGACCGGGCAGTAAACATAAACACAGAGGTGTTTACAGTGACACCTTTCTAGTATCGATTAGCACAATCAGAGGTGTGAGGAATTGAATTTGAAGTCCATTCAAAAACAAGAATCCTTTAAAAATATAAGATGGACATTTTTTGACTTAAAAAAATAGGTCTGGACAGAAAGCGGCAGTATTTAACTTGATAAGTGATAAGAGAAAATCAGAGTTAGGACTTCAACCCAACCCATGAAAACGGATACTAACTTCTTAAGTCTTGTCTAAATTGTTAATTTCCAGCAAAAGAGACACCAAAATGTTGGTCAAAAGTTAAGCCCCATGCTTTCGGTAAGTAGCACATGTATGGCAGCAGCGGCATCAGCAGAGCTCTTTCAAACAGCAGGCAGGGAGAAGCCAGCTCCAGTAATCCATCCATCATGCTTCAGGGACAAAGGGCCAGAGTGCACTTTGTGTCTGGATGTATGTTCATTTGAGCAGAGATAGAGAAGGAGAGAGGCCCCTCCGAGAACGTCTCAGTGTAGCCATTATCCACACTAACCCTCCTCTCCCATTTCCTCCCATCGAGGGAGCTTAGCAAGACCGGATTACAACCAATTACAGCCCTCCCTGGAGAGCATGAAAACAGGGCTGGAGGATCATCTATTTATTGTGTATGACCCACCAGATGGGAGATGGTCATTTAACATTTAATCAGCTATAAGACCCAGAAAACTGAACAATTCCTGACACTGAATACATGGAACAGATTAAGAACAATTACCCGCTGAGAGCACATGCAGCATGCTGAGCTTTAGATTAGAAATTACAGTTCACAATGAAACAAGGTCCCTACTTTCCTAAGCCTTACAGCTGCAATATGTAACGTTGTAAAATTTAGATTTTTTACATATCCTCCTCCCCCTTGTTTTCTTCTATGCACCAACTAGCAATAGCTGTTGTGATTGCTAATGCTAATTAGCATGGCCACTGATGACGGCGGAGATTTCCTGTAATGGTGAGTTGCTTCTTCGCAATTAGCACATTAAACAGCATCTACATGAGGTTGATTGACAGCTCTAAGACCCTCCTCCTGGCTCTGATTGGTGGTTTTTGGTTGGGAGTGGTGCATTTCTTCAGTCGGCAATAGTAGCTCAGGGAGGAGGTGGCTGAGATTGATCTTTTCACAGATTATTTGTCTCATCAACCCATCGGTGAAAAAATGGCGACCTCCATGGGTGAAAAATATAACAAAATATGTACATTTTTGAAGTAATTATGAGTTTTGGTGTATCACAAACAGCATTTTTTTAGGTAATAGGAAAATTGCAACATAGTATGTAGGCCAACGTGTTCAACTAATCCTGGATTCTTTTAATGCTCAATTCTGATTTTTTGTTAAATCCGACTTTTTTGTTGTTGCTGTTTTTGCTTGGTCGTTCACAGTATATGTCATTTTTATGTTATCTTGTTAATCTTATTTTTATATTTTTAACACTTTAAGACCTTTTTTGCTACTGCTGCTACACCTGAATTTCCTTTTTGTGCGACAGTAAAGGCCATTTCTATTCTTTTCTGTTGTAAGATGATGACTCTGTAATCAGGCGGTTTAAACGTTGCCACAAACAACAAGTTTTGCAGTCACCGCTTCTCCTGTGAATCTGTTCCCGTTACGGTAAAAGGTTATATTGACACAGTGGAAAGGTGCCAACCAATCCATCCTGCAGTGTTCTCTGAATTTTAAAGAGAGACTTGTATTATCTTACTTTTCTTCTTTGATGTAAAGCAGACCTCTCTCTTCATGGAGTCATCTCACCCAGTCTTTTATCCTTCCCTCCCTCTTCATTCTCTTATCTCCTGTGCTGTTTTGTATTCAGTTTTCGATCTTCCTCTCTATCTCTATTGCCTTCTATAGAGACGATACGGGCATTAGGTTTGAGGCAGCTGCAGCTGACGGACAGACAGGCTTTAGCCGGTGCAAACTGGGCCAGTCACTGAGTAATTCAGGCCTGGCTGTCAAGAGCGATCCCCCTCTATCTGTATTCCAGTGGGAAGGTGTGATGATTTCTGTGGTAAAGTACCACTCAGTGGTTCCCTCGCTGTGTTCCTGCCGCGGCGGCGGGACGTGTGCATGCTCACATCCCTGTCGGCCTGTGTGTGTCACACACGGCTCTCTCTAACCTTGGCAGCTCTGCACAAACAGCAGCATGGACTGATCCGCTCTACCTTTCACAGCCTCATTGGTCTTACTTACAGTGGAGCTGGTGGACAGATCCACACATTTGTACATCACAAGGACAGTCTGAGTCACCGACACTGAACTCCACTCCAGAGACACACAACCTTTTCAAACTGGGTTGGGTTTTTTTATTTTTAAAGGAACTAGTAAAATGTAGTTTCCTTTTTTCTGTTCAGAGTGCTGTCACAAAGTATTTAGATTGAAATCGATGAAGTACTCACCAAATACTTCTTGCCTTGGAGAAGGTCTTGTCCACTCTTTAAAAAGAGCACAAATCAGAAAAAGCATTACACTCAATTTATAGTTTTCATTGTCACTCTCTTTCAGATTTACTCTAAAATAGATTAAAAATAGCAGATAAAAAGTGCATTTTAAACGCTCCATTGTACAGAAGAGGATTAGGGACAATGTTTCTAGACGTGCGCATCATGTCTAGAAACATGATGCGCAGTTTTGACAACTGTTTCTTGTTGTTTTGGATGCTGTGTACCTGGACTGATTTTTGGCAGTACTTCTTATTCTTTGCTCTTTTGTTAGGATGCATATTTTATTACCCTCTGGAATCAATAAAGTATTTTTAAATTTTGAATTTTCATTTTTTGGAGGGAAAAACCTTTTTCTCATAATCAGAATTGTTTAAATTGTTTATGCACCATCAAACAAATCCAGCCGAGATTCAGGACAGGCTTTTAGTATAAATAAAGTGGGAGTTTACAAATACCATAACAAAGAAGATGTAGTTATGTGATCATTTTATATGTTAATGTTGGATTTAGAATTAGAAATCTAAAGTCAGATTTTTTTTTTTCAGTGGCACTAATCCTCCTCCGTACCACTTGAAGCAGTTCTTCAATGAAACTTTTATTGACAATCAAAAGCACATCAGCATCACCTGCTGGCACATAAATTAACCCTGGAGAAAAGATTTCATGGGTCAGTTCAGATCAGCTGGAATGTTATATGGTTTTGATTTACTGGGAGTATCAAGGAAGTGAAACATAGGCGACTCCTGAAAGACTTAAGAAATGCTTTTGCATTGCACACGTTTTAGCCAACCTCGTCTGAAAAAGATAAAATAGCTGCACTGAACTGCCTCTTGCCGTCTGTTGAAGTCGCATTTTCAGGAAATAGATGCCGATTATTTCTCTGTGTTTTTATTTATAAGACAAAGTGAATTTTATCCTGGTTGAGTTTTAGCTGTAAGGCTCATAACTCACTGTCAAGACCAGAAAAAAAAACGTGTCATCTGTTCCTGAATCAGACCCCAAATCTCATTATGCTGATTGCTTTTGTGGCCTTTCATGGCCTCTGTTGCATCCCTCTTTTGTCATCTCTGAGCCGTATGTGCAGGCGTGCGCTAAGATCTTCAGGCAGAGGTCTTTCTGCACTTGAAGTCAAGACCCCAAGGATCTGGTAAGACCTGCCAGAAGAAATCAGGTCAGACGAATCATTGCCCTCTTTTAAATCCCAACTTTAAGCATTTTTTTATTTGACAGCCTGTCCCAATTTGTATCTTTCTTATTCTGACACCAAACTGTTTATGTAATATCAAAATATTTTCAACATCATCTTTTAGCAACCAAGTCTTCATATATTACGTGCTTTGATTCGTTTTTGTGGCTTTGTCATTGTTATGTATTGATTGAATTCTTGCCACAATTGCTTCCCATTAATTTTCACAAATTGTTTTTTTTTTACTAGTCATTTTCATGAGATAAATGCATCAACAGCCAACAGACACTCCGTCCTGTGCTGCATTGTTTTTAGTTTTGTAAATATCACATCATTAGGAACATCTATTTGATGCATAAATGGGGATGATCTTGTAATCTCTTCATTATCTGTTTCAAAATGACACTATCAGAGAATGTCTAATTTACTTTGATCGTCAAAAAGCATTTAATTGGAGAAACAAAACAAAATCCTCAAATTTCTCCTTGGTCCTTTTATTGAAAAAAGCCATTTTTATAGCAAAACTGGGTCTTTTTATAGATGAATTGTTTTGTGAAACATTTTGTGGCTCTGATTTTGATAAATGTTCTATAAATATGGGTCAGTGTAACACCCACACCACAAACAGTATCATAATTTAGTGTGGGAGACTTTGAAGGATGGAAATGTAAAACCACTTTCTGCCAATAGATGGCAGTGCATGTTCAGAAGAAAAATCCCTCAATCCAGAAGGATTAGCTTTGTAAACACCTCTAAAACATTCTTTCATGCTTTTATCAACAGAAATGTCACAGAGATAAAAACAGAGGAAACCTTCCTAATATTTACAGTCACTAAGTGATGAAGGTGATTCATGGCTGCAGCTGGTGTAGCAAACATGCAGATGCGACACAATGACAAGTGAATGTTGTTCTTTTTGCACCTTTCTACCGGTATAAATGTATTATTTGTGATGAACTCCAGGTTTTCCTTGGCATCACTGTAATATTTTGATCCTCCTTAAATGCAGCTTCATGTCAAGACTGCCTGGGCCCCTCCAAAATGCAACTATTTAGAAGAAAGGTGGTGGTTGGTTTAAATAAAAAAGTATTTATTCTTAAAGTTAAACCTAAATCTTTCAGGAGACTGAATGATTTGGGGATTATGTTGATCTGTAGTATTCATAAGATTAAAATGTTGATCTTCTGAGTCAGATTCTAATGGAAAAGTTGATAGTCTCCAACAAAATTCTAGTTTGATTGACCGTTTGCACGTCAGTTAATCACTCGACGCGCCATGATGCACGTCGGAATAAGGGACCATATTGAACAGAGCGACAGAAATAGTTTTCCCAAGTTATTTTTGCCAGTTTAACCATAGCTTCTGCTTGTTTGAGTCTGAGTCTGTGAACGTAAATCAATCAGTTGGGCCTCATAGACGATTGTTTTTACAAATGTTTTAAACAGCTAGCTTAAAAACCGACTCATACCTCCTCACTCCTGACGTGTTGATCAAATTACCGACTTTGCCTGAATTCACACCACATTATTTATATCACTATGTCATAAATAGCATTTCCTCTTAAACCGCAGCAGCCATAAAACAGACAAAAAACGAGATGCCAACCAGCTTTGGCCAGACATGCTAGGCTAACATGACGGGGGCGGCACTATCTCCATGGTTACCAATGGTTAGACACGTACCTTCTCCATAATGCGATATTTGATATCTTTCTAATTACACTTACTTAAAAAGTATACGAACATTAGTCTTTTTACCTGCAAGTAAAGTTTTTTTTCCTGCAGGCAACCGTGCAGCTACCTATGGTCATTTTTAAAGTATTTTGACGTGAAGTTTCAGCAGTAAACTTATTTGTACTCCTGACAGCTTGTGTCGCATTAAACTAGTAGAAAAATAAGCACTGTACAATGCTTATATGGAAACATGTTCTTTTAGTGCTTTGATAGTGCTTTGATGTACAAAAAAAAACTGAAGAAAAAAAAATCAGCAAATCCCATCATTTCCTGACTTATAATTCAGAAGCAGAGTCATTTCCAGTTCTGAGTTTCAATTTACAAGACAAATTTGAAGGGAAGGCAGCACTAACTGTAAATGGTCTGCCTTTATAGCACTTTCATATCTGCTGATCACACCAGCAACTTTTACACCAGTTAGCTAAAGCAATGTGCCATTTCCACTCATTATTTTTAAACAGACTGACTGAATTTATTTATTATTTATTGTTATTTTAATGGAAGTTCACGGCAGTGAAAAATGGAGAGGTTAAATGGGGATAAGCGTATGTTGAGACCGTCAAATTAACAGATCATCTGTCTTCATGTTGAGACACAGAACCCTGTGGCTCAACATCTACTTCTATTTATAATAAGACTGAAGTAATAATCAGGCCATTATATGGGGATATGTTGTGTTGAAATGAAACATATTTTTGTTCTGCAAGAGCAATTTTCTTCTTCAAGGGAAAAAGAAAGTGAAATATGAAGCAATTCTTCAAACTTGTGTAATTATTTCTACTTATTATCTAAAAGACGTGGAATGAAAGGAATCCAAAGAACAATAGTAACGGCAAAAACTAGCTTCTAATTTATTCATTCAACAATAACAAACAAAACCGCAGCCAATCACAATAAACCCAAAAAGAGGAGACACTGGAACCAAAAGTAAAAAAAAAAGCAAAGTTAGGACTTCTCCTTTTCTGGTGAGAAATTTGCAAAAGAATAAAATGAAAGCTTAAAACTTCCTCCTTATCAGAAAACAGAGTTAGTTACAGGAAACAGAGCCTGGAAGCAGGTAAGAGGGGAACTGAAGTCTGGAGAGAAAGTTTGTTTTTGTATGAATCACTTATAAAAACATTTTTCTGAACTTCCTCCTCTGCCACTCATCCTTGCTCAAGTTTTACAAAATTCCCATAAAATGAGATCAAGCAGGGTGTGCCGAGAATAAAGAGCGGGAATAAATACCAAGCGGTAATCCCGCTTGGTATTCCAATATTAAATAAACAGTTTGAGTGAATAGAAAAACATAGAACTCAGCAGCTGAGACAGAGGAGAGATACTGCTGCACAAATGATTTCCCAATGAAAGTAGGTTCTAGATAATAGCTGTTATATATAAAGTGTTTAAATAAATTATAAAAGTCCTCCTATCCCTTGGATGTGCTCACATATATCACATTTAAAGCTACAATCCACTTAATTTATGTGACAGAACAGCACAAAGCATAACTTTGAAGTTATTCTGAAATTGATTTAAAAAAATGTGACATTTGTTACTTCTTTTTTAGTGAACTTTATGGCTCTGGAAAAACCTTCCCATCTCCAGTTCGCTTCTTCAGGACACCAGTCACATAAAAAAGTGTGATTTTTATCACTAAACTGCACACAGTAACTGAGGTAATCATATTTTCTAATTTATTAATATTTACTGATGCTCTCATTGAACAAACGATGGAGAAAAAAGCAAAACTATCCATCTAGAAAATGTGGACAGTTTGGGAGAATTTTAACATCATTAACTGTAATTTATTGTGACAACGATAAATCAAAATTCTTATCATGAAAAACATTTATCATGATAAATCATAATAAATAGTTTTTAATTTTTATATATAGAAATCTGAAAAGTGTCACATACTTTTTCTGTTTCCCAGTAATTACTCAGAAGCCCCCAAAGAGATTCATGATAGGCCTCAGTTGATCTATCAACTAAGGTCCTAGTCAAAGTCCATCCTCAAATGGATGGACTTTGACTAGGCAATCCTAACATATGAATGTGACTTGATCTAAACCCTTCCACTGTAGATCTGGCTGTTGTTTCATTGTCGTGTTTTTTATGTAAGGGAGGAAGTTTGATCTAATTTGATTTTATATGTTTGCTTTGTGCTCTGTCATTCTTTTTATGGTAATTAGTTGCAGTAAAAACACTTTTATATTTGAAAAAAAAATAAGAACCATATTTATTTTTCCAGTAAACATATATAATTTATTTTGTGATTGTAATGTGAAAAGATGTGAAAAAGTGAAAGTTAAGTGAATACTTCTGTAACAAAGTGGAATTTATATCATATTATGTTATACGGAAAGTCAAATGGGTTCATATAATCTGCTTTTTGAGTTAAGTTTTTACACCTAACCCCACTGGGAGATGTAAGAATAGTCCACATAAATGACACAATTTTAAAAGCTTGGCAATACATGCAAATATTACACCAAAAATTATGGTTCCTCCTTGCTCTTAGAAAGGCATCAACCTACCAAGTGGTAGTCATGGAAACAAACATCCAGCAGAGATGAGAAAGCTCAAGAAGAGACCAACCAGTGGCAACAGCTGTGCCACTTTACAAGAAGTAAGTCCACTTCATCTGCTTGAGATTTCCTCCCTGTCGCTGCAAACTTTTTAAACATTTTCCTCACTTTAAAAATTAGTCAAGGCCATTAGCGCGCATCAAATCAGCGACATTGCTCACAGCAAGTAGGTCAGCGGTCCAGAGAAAATCCAGCTTAAAAATCACGACTCATTACTCGGATATAAACCTGGCGCTGTGGCATGTTCCTTCAGGACTTTTCTAACCCAAAATGTAAGAAACACAGTAAACAGGTCATAATCTAACTAAACTTTATCCAATCATCCTGGGATTTCGGACCTTTTCATACACCACCAGTTGCTAACTTAAGGTGCGTTCACACTGCATCCTGAAGTGACTCAATTCCGATTTTTTTTGACATAATGCGACCTGTATCCGATCTTTTGAGGGTAGTGTGAACAGCACAGGTCGGATTCTTTTTAGAATGTGACCCATATCTGACACGTATACGGGTCACATTCATCCGAACTGAACGTCACTGATTCTCAACAAATCTCACTATTCTGCGTCCTGATAAGCGCAAGCGGGAAGGAAAACAACAACTATGACGGATTATAATGAGGTTGAAGTTGTTAAAATGCTGCTCCGGTTGGACAACAACTTCAAATGTGTAAGCTAAGCTCCACCGTTAGCCTCCATGTTTACTTCCGCAAACACTGAGCACTTCTTCTTTTTATGGTGGTTGGCAGAACACTGAGAACGCTGACGCTATGGCGCCCTCTACTGCGCATGCGGGACACTTTCAGGTCGTTTGCCCGTTTACACTGCAGAACGCATACAGGTCGCATTTACTGGCAGTGTGAACGGCCCCGGAAAAAAATCGGAATTGCCAAAAAATCGGAATTGGGTCACTTCAGGCTGCAGTGTGAACGCACGGCTACGTTCACACAGAAGCCTGAAGTGTCCCACATGCGCAGTAGAGGGCGCAATAACGTCACACATGGAGACTGTGCTCAGGGTTTTTCCAACCGCGATAAAAAATAATAAAAAAAGAAGTGCTCAGTGTTTGCGGAAGTAAACATGGATGCTAACGGTGGAGCATAGCTTACGATTTTAAAGTTGTCGTCCGACCGGAGCTGCATATTAACAACTTCACCCTCGTCATCGTCCGCCATAGTTATTTTTCTTCCCGATTTTGCGTATCAGGGCGCAGAATAGTGACGTTGTTCGAGTATCAATGACGGTCAGGTCGGATGAATGTGACCTGGCCGTTCAGATTCACTTCACCCGTATCGGATATCCAAGTGGCCTGGGTTTTGTTGTTCAGACCGTCATGAAAAGATCAGATTCACGTTGCATTAAGTAAAAAAATGGAATTGGGTTACTTCAGGCTGCAGTGTGAACGTAGCCTAAAACACTTCAGATTTTTATTGTACTTTTAAGCAAAAAGGAAAAAAAAAAGGTGAAGTCCTGCTACAATGCTAGTTTAGAATGAGAAACATTGCTGGTATCTGATGCGGCTAAACTCCTGGCAAAAGTAAATATTCATTGAAGTCACTTCCTTTTCCCATGGTTTTAATTAGTCTGAAGGAATCAGGGTCAGTGCTGCACCCACCTGAGAATCTCTAAAATCATCTGACAGTTTGGACTAAACAGTTTGCAAGCAAAGCCGATGGTAAAAAGGTCACAAATCCTACCTGGCATCTGCAATAACAGCTACACATTGAAGACAACAAAAGACAGCATCTTCAGCACCTAACAGTAAAACTGAGAACATTTTTTTACACTTTTCTCTATGTTTTATGCTGCTTTATTATTCTCCCACACAAATCTTGAAAGCAGTAAAACTATCTTCTCTTAATACAGAAAACGTGCAAATTTTGCTATGGCGTATTAGGACCATTGTAGAAAAAAAAGTAGTACATTTCTGCCGAAAAAAAAAGACATTTTGAGAGTAATGTCAGAGATTTCCTAGAAAAAAACTGAAATTTTTTTAATTTAAATCATCAAAAATTTTCTATAAATTTTCTGAGATTAATCACAAAATTTCTGAGTTTTTAGCAGAAATGTACTCCGTTTTTCTATCTTTTTTATCTATCTTATTTTTTCTACCATTTCCCTAATACACCATCGTAAAAATCCCTTTCACGTTTTGGCTCTACAATAAATATCGGGCGTCTTTATTTGTTTGATTTTAGTTGGATTTTTTTGGCATGTGACTACAGTTGAGTCTACAGTTTTGTCCCTTGTGACAAAAAGTTTGGACACCCTTGATCTACTGTAAACTTATGAACTATGAAGGATGGATGAACGTATCTGATTAATCTCTGTTCTATCCTAACGAAGATTCTCAGAGAATTTCCAACTGCACATAAGACATTGACTTCTCATAAATTCTCAACACAGCCCTCAGTTTTAAAAAATCTGACCTCCCTCTTTCACCTTTTAATGAAGCTTACATCCTAATTTCAAACAGCAGAAAACATGTGAGAAAGTGTGAACATTGTTTTTAGCGCATGTTACCGAGCATGACGCCTCAGTGTTTTATTGAACGGACCAATTCAGACAGAAAGCAGGAGACAACACAATTCTCCAGGCAACACTTCTCCCTGGATC
The DNA here is from genome assembly GCF_000485575.1 of Poecilia formosa. Lineage (NCBI taxonomy): Eukaryota > Metazoa > Chordata > Actinopteri > Cyprinodontiformes > Poeciliidae > Poecilia > Poecilia formosa. Next base: position 115,053 of record NW_006799996.1, read on the forward strand.
TGGATAAAAATATGTTGACAGTCCAAAATCCCTTTAGCAAAAACACAGAAAGTGCAGCACAACTGTGGGGAAAGGGAAGTTTGACAGGCGAATGAGGGGGTGGGGATCCAAACCCTGACAGAGAAATGACCAATCATGTGATGTCGCTTCACTTCACACAAACGGCAGAATCCTGTGGTCACATGTCCTACATCACATTTATTCAGACGGTATCGTTCTGTGCTGTCTATGGCAATAAATGACATCCTGAAATACATCTATGTGATTCTTTAGCAGTCCACGGCAAATGTAAATTTAATTTAAAAGCCGTCTAACCAGGGTGATAGTTTAGTCTTATTTGTCGTGACTTTTTTGTTTGTCAAACTCATTTCATATCAAAAATCTGAATGCTCTTAAAGGGCTGGTTGTTCCAGAATGTATTGATAGACCCCATTAAACTGTTAAAATATCAATAAATATATATTTGTTTCAGTATTCACTATCACAGATTTTGTGGTGCTAATTTAGAAACATTTGTAAGGGGTATTTGCACTAATGTATGATATTAAACGAGACTTTTTATTAATCGCCATATCGGTCACGGACTATAACTTGACATCAAGTAAGGCTGAGGCAGCAGTCACTTAAATCCAATGTGTATGACCAATTCAGAGGAAAAGAATTGCAATAAAATCAGAAAGAATTTGTGGATCTGTTGATTTTATGTGAATTTTGTGGAACGGTTAAAAACTGGAGTGACTTATTCATGTAATCCGGAGTCTAGGGCCACATAAAGAGCTACGGTGGGCCAGATCTGGCCCCCGGGCCTTCAATTTGACACATGTGGTCTAATTCATTTAGCTTTAATTAGCTCTTAGAATATGTTTGTTAGTTTTTATCAATTAAATACTAAATACTGATTATTTTTTCTTCAGTTTTTATAAGTTTTTGGAATCTTTTTAGGCACAGAATTCAAAAAGGTCAAAGTATTGTATTGTGATTATGTTTACATCGATTGGGCTCAACATAAATTCCCATTTTCAAAAAACTATATTCAATTATTGCTGAACAACTGACTGACTGGTGTTTCCTCACAACTTTTGCTGTCGCCATTTTGTGGATAACCCTAACCCTAACCCTAACTGCTTGTGTACAAAAAAAAACATAAATTTCAATTTGAAAGGCTAATAAAAAATTGATAAAAATGAAGGCTAGTGTATCTATAATCATAGCATGTTTTAGTTACTTTTATAAATGCATGACATAGTTCAAGTTAGTTATAGTTTTTCCCCATTATTTACCATTTTATTTTTAGTTAAAATCTTTCAGTTTTTCAGTTTTTGCTATAATTAAACTATAATAACCTTGACTCTAACACCATTGGATCCATCTCACTCATATTAGCCCCTCATTTCACATCTTTCTGGGTAATATTAAAACAACAGATCACACTGAAGTGCTGTAAAGGCTTGTAGCTCTGAAAAATGCTGTTTATTAATAACCAACAGAAACAACATTGTCAAAACAATAGTAAACGTGAGCAGATCTGGACAGCCTGTGTGGGCTGAGTGAGATGCTGTCAATGGGCTCATTCAGCCCACAGAAATGAGCACAAAGAGGCTGAATGTCCTGGTTTGGCGCCGCGGTACAGTAAGAAACACCGTAACGCATCGGCTCCACAGAGATTTATGACAAGAGTCCAGCGTGAACCAACAATGTTTGTGTGCTTGATGCATGTGTGATAATCACTTCTTGATTCTCTGATTATATATAAATGAGTTATTTTAATAATTTATTGTTTTGATCTTTGAATCAGTGTTATTCATATTTTATTATTCTAAATTTGTGTTGAAATAAACAGTATCATATATTCCCGTTAAAATCTACGTCATACTGGATGGAGAATCTCTGTGAACATTAATTTGAAGGTTTTGCCACATATTTATAGTTGAATTAAAGTTTGAACTTTGACTGGGCCACTCTCATACATGGCTACGTTTTCATAGAAACCTTTCCATTGATGTTACGGGTGGATAATTAGACTATGTAAGGTTTTCTTTTAGTCACTGTATTTAATGACAGTTATATTCATACTGAGATGGTTTTATAAATTTGATGCCTTTTTTTAAGCAGTTTCATTTAGGGGTATCAGAGTGAAGGGGGCTGAGTAAAAATGCTCGCCACACATTTATAAGTCACTACTTTCTGTTGTGGCCCACTTAAGCTTTTTATGTGGCCCTCTGGACTCCAAGTTCTTCCACTTTTTCACAAATCTGCAAAATTCACACAAAATCAACAAAAATCTCCACATTTTTTCTGACTTTACTGCAAATATTCCCAAAATTGGTCCAAAATACGATACGGTGAGTAATAAAAATATCACAAAACATCTTTTTTTTTATCTTGGCACCAAAAAATCTGTAATTTTGATTACAAAAAAGCACTAAAGCAATCACAAGATCCTGGAGGAAAGGCTATTTATTGATATTTTGACCATTTAATTGGTTTTATCAACACATTCTTGCACAACCGGACCTTTAAGAACATTTTTGATCTGTCCCAAAATGAAAATGAGTTTGACATCCCAATTATTGCATAAACTTGTTGATGTTTTTATACTCATAGTTGATAAAAAAATTAATTGAACTTTAGTCTTACGGTCAATATTAGACAGACGATCAAAGCTAACACGCCTCAGCTTCCTGTTGTTTGTTACAGACGGTTTGTGGTTGTAGATATGAATGTGACTGTTACAGTAAATATGCAAGGTGGGCCCCTGAAGGGCCCCTGAAGGGCCCTCTGGTTGCCATGCTGTTTGTTTGGCCGCTGCCCTCAGAAGGGTACTTCAACGCGCTGCCAGCTGCTCTGCTTTGCTGCACAGTCATCTTTAATCATGTCAGCGTTTACCTTTGTTCAAACAAAATTAGCTTGTCTGTTGTTTTCTTTTGTCTTAACGCAGTGCACTGTAAAACATTTGAGCTGCATTCAGTTGCGTCTACTCTCTTCTACTCTTTAAGTCAAATAAATTTAGCGAGTTTCAGATTTTGAACCTAAATGTGAGACAAACTTACAGTAATGATTTGTGTAAACTTTTTATTAATTTTGTCGAGCCTCGGAGAGTTGAATAAACTATTATCACTTAAAAAAACTGAAAGAAGAAAAAGACAGGAGTGGGAACTATTTCCCAGAATGCAAATGTTTATTTTAATGCTTGATGATAATGTCCTCATCACACTAAATGTTTCTCAGCTGAATTCATTGTGAAGTTTAATACAATTCAATATCATATCAGAAATGTTGTTCTTTCAATTTAAAACAAGAATTTAAATGATTCTAAAGTAAAATAAGTATATATTTTAACTCGATAATGTGAGTGAAAATAACAGAGAAATGTGGGTTTTAAGCAGGTGAGGGCAGGCAGGTTTTTCTTTCTTGCATATTGTGAAATGATTATTAGGTTTAAATTGGAACATTAAGTTAAAACTCAAAATTCAAGATTTATTAACTTAAAAACAATGTTTAGACAAATTGTATTTGTTGTTAAATCAACTTCATGAACTTTAATTTTTGATTTTAAACCAAAACAATTCAATTGTTGATTTTAATTGCATTTTCAAGGCAGCAGGTGGACTTTCATTTTCAAGTTAAACCAACTTCAAATGTTTTACAGTGTAAGGTTTAGGCACCAGGTTGTCAAAAACAGCTGATTTTCTTTCTAAACAATGATGAATATAAATAAACGTTTTTTTCCATCCAGAGTAAAACGTTAAATTCCTCTCATGATCTGCAGATTAAACCAAATTATTCTCATTTTTTTGTCTTCTTGTTTACTTGCAGGAATGGCATTTTTCAAATAATCAGATGACCTTACCAACAACAACTGAGAACATCTCAGATTTCAAAACAATGCCTATCTTTGCATTCAGCTGTTTTCTTTTTTTTTACAGGACTGACGAGCATTCTTCCAGCTTTTCTATGAAACATAGAGCGTCATTGTTCAGACTGTGAGGGCGCTCATTTAGCAGTTCATAGCTCTGTGTCATGATTAGGAGTTTATGACCAGAGCCACCAGACAAAGCCACATAGCTACAGTATGCGTCATCTTATTAACAAATATGCGAGCTTCTACAAGTAATAGATAGAAAAAAGTAATATTTACGTCATGATCAATCTGGACTGCAAACCCTTTTGTAGGAAATAGCAATTCTCAGCGAGGTCATGATCTACCTTGTGCAAAGCAAATACCAGCTGCATCAAAGTTTGATTGGGAGAGCAGTGTCTTGCATCTAGAGATCCTTGGCGACTGCGTTTCTTTCATTGAATGCCAATAAAGTGAAGCAGGCAGGGTGTATTACACAGCCCCCGCTGATCTATCAGGCTGACATACCAAAATGTCAAGTGTAATGCCTTTCCAGGCCACTGCCACACACAAAAAAATTACCGTTTGCCGAAAATAGAAAGCTCGTTCACTCCCCCACTGTCTTCAATCAATTGTTCCAGTAGCTGCAGCAGATGAAATAAACAACAAATAATGAGGCCAAATACAGAAGACCAATCTATTGGTTCTTTGGTTCAGCATACGCAGTCTGCCCTCTTCTCCCAGTGGGAACACTTCCTAAGCGTCCTGAAAAGATGGCTGAACCACCTCGAACCCTACTGGCAGCTATGCAGCTTACCTTGAGATTTCCCTTTACGTAAATAGTTGTGGGATTGTTTATTATCTAACCGTCTGAGCTATTAACAAAATTTTAGAGAAAAAAATATCTTTTGTGTGAAAGCGTCTTGTATGAAGCCCACATCTGTGTGAGTCTGTGGGCACATGTACATCAGTTTACTTTTGTTTATTTGATGGCTTGGTGATTTTTCTGTAAGCTAAAAATGAATGAGCAGAGTTTGATCCCTCCAGTGGTTGTTTGGATCCTGCCTAAGCTTTTTACCGTGAGCAAAGTTCTGGTGGGGTCGCTGGTTTATGAGCTTTTTCTTTGTGGTTTCGCGAACTGGTTATCAGGTTGGACAACCGTGACATCTGCCGCACTCTTCCTGAGCATCGTGCTAAAACTGCAGGTTAAACAAATTAAATCTAGTCTACATGTTTGCCCAAAGAGTAGAAATTAAGCATATATTGTTGCTTCACCTCCTGGACTTTCTTCTGACATGACACACCACCTGAACATGGGAATCTCCATCCTCCACCTCCCGTGGATCATACGGATAGACTTTGTTTTCCCATCTGTATTATTTTAAATAATTCGTAAAGAAAAAACCAGCAGAATAAGTCAGCTGTTTTATTGGGCCATGCATGTTATGCGCATGTGGCCTGTATTTGTGTGGTTTGGGTTTGTGCTGGTTTTGCAACAGGCACATGATGCACGTTGGAGATGTGGTTGTGTTCTTGTGGGTCAGGTGCAGTGATAGTTATGAGCCTACCCTCCAATAATATCCCGCAGGGGCCCATTTCAGACTGGGCGCCTTATTTCAGCCACTTGTTTCTGGATTTAACCCATATAAACATTTCATAACACAAACATGGGCGTACTGGCAATCTGGTATACCTGACAGTTTCCTGGTGGGTGGGTATGCCACCAGGGCTACATTCCCAACACTTCTGTTATTTGCATTACCATTGAAAAATGCACTTGACATGGGGCTGGTCCAATCATATCACAAAATATCTTCTCCCTTAGTATCAGCAGTGTGTGACTAAGATGGAGAGCAGGAGAGAAAAGAGGGGAGAAAAGGAGAAACATGCTCTTCAAGCTAACGCTGCGAAATGTGCCAAAATTTCAGCTTCGTTTACTACAAAAACTGTGGTAAATCTGCCTTCAGAACAATCGGCTAAAGCAACCCAACCCTTACTAAATATGCTAAAATGAGAAAATATCAATAAAATAACTTTGCCATAATATTATCACTATTTCTCCTTTTCATACACGTGTCAACATTCCCCTTCATCTTTCAGTTTACATTGCTATTTTATCTTGACGATTGACATGAGTATTGCTCAAACATCCATCCACAGAGTTCAAAGTTCATTCAGGAGCTACATCTGTCCCTTTTGATTGGGACAGTTAAACCTTTATTGAGTACTACTCTTGGAAGCGTTAGCATTTGATTTGTTTCACTTTCCTTATTCTTTGAAAACACAACCACAACCAACGGGATGAATGCTTCAATACTGTCATGAGGTATTCAGAAAGTATCCTCATTAACTCCTTAAAGTATGAGGTTGATTTTTTCTAGTCCACCCCTGAATATAAACAAGAGCTTTGCCTTTTAATTTAGCTTTTCTTCACCAGCACAGACCGGAGTAACAACCACGTTACAATCTCATTAGACTAACATTAAGATAATCTAATGCAGTTCTGCTGCAACTTTAGTCTGTTTTGTTGGAAGCATCTGCAGTCTTTATACAGCATAGATTGAAAACTTAAAAAGTAAATCTCCCGTACTGAAGGCTTGTCTTTCAACTCTGAATAGTGCTGTTATAAAACACCTACACTATAAACACTTCCATGCGTCACCTTTGTCCCTCTTCATATTATAAAGATGATGACAAGGTGCAATAAATAGTCTCACAGCTGTTCCCTTCACCAGCCGCAGCAGTTGTTATCACTACCCGTTTCCTTTCAGATTTCAACACATATTTCCCCTGTGGAGTAACATTTCTGAGTAAGACTGTAGTCAGATTGACTCAACACAAGTTGAAAACTTGCAGAAAACTGAAAGTTAAAGTTCTCGAGGAACAGTCAATGTGATACTAATAAAATAAAAGGAGTATTGAAGAAATACAAGAAGAAGTGTGCTATACAAATGGGGAAATTAGAATTTAAAATGTTTCCTGCAGCACTAAAGTTGTGACTGTTTGTCATTTCTTCTGGCCTGGAACTTTATGTCTTAAAAGTTTCTGAAATTTTAACTACACCCAAGTACAACGGACAGAAAATATCTAGAATTACAAATTCATTCTGACAAACAAAGTGTACTTTTTCCATTACTGCCAAGTACCAAAAGAGAGAAGCAGCTGTTCGTATTTTAACAGACAAAAACCTGACCTGTTCACACAGGAGCCGTTTTCCTGTGTGAAAACGGCTCAGGATGAGCTGCTAACGGGAATGAGCTGCAAATAAAACAAACAATGTAGTGAAAATACGCATCAGTCCGAGCAGTGTTGGTTTCTGCATGAATGGAAGTGAAAGAAACTGGATTATATTCTGAGTTTTAACCTTTCTGTCCTGTCTAACAAGAGCAAATGCAGTAAAGCTTCTTTAAAAGCCTTTTAGAACAGAAATCTTGGGTTGGACACCAACTCACTAGACAGAAGTAATATAATAAGAAGCAGCAGAAAATTAATTCAGAGCACAAGTGACAAACTTCTTAATGTTTGTCACTTGTGCAAATGTTTTTAAACAGAGGTTTGTGACTTTTACAGATAACTACCACAAAATAAACTATAAAAGTTAAATAAATAGATATACATTTACAGCTCTGAAATTAAGAGACCACTGCAAAACTATCAGTTTCTCTGGTTTTATTCTTTTTAGGAGAAAATGAGAAATGGTCAAAATAACAAAGATGCAGAGCTTTCAGGTCTCAAATAATGCAAAGAAAACAAGTTTATATTGATTTAGAAACAATACTAATGTTTTAACTCAGAAATCAATATTTGGTGGAATACCCAGGTTTTCAGTCGGGTTCAGTTCAGTGTTTTTACAGAGCTGTATTTGTATAAATCAGACTAAAACAAACCATACATAACATAAAACACAGAATAAAGCTATCATAATTTATCAAATTAAGGATTTTCCAACTAAAAGGATGCCCCACTTTTTAAAAGTTTCAACAAAACCAATCCGCAACCCAGGTGGCATTAATTTTAAAGCTCCGTCTCCTCTGGTGTTCATACAACCTGTGACCAGGTGACCTCAGAGATACGAAGCGCCGAGGGGTCGGAGATGTAAGCAGAACGATGTCGAGGTCAGAGACGACAACAAAACGTCTGAACGCAGCTGTTAATCACGACACGAGTTGGAAATTTCATCAAATATCGTGGTATTCAGAGAGCCAAAGCGACAGGAATCATCAGCATAAAGAGGCTAAAAAAGATCTAATTAATTTTTTATTGTAAACCCGAGACAACGTGTGTCAAACTCGGGGCCCGAGGGCCAAATTCGGCCCACCGTAGCTCCTTATGCAGGCCTCTAGATTCTAGACGAAACACTAAATGTACTTAAATATTGTCATCAATCAAATCAATGCGGTTTATATCTACTTACTGACAAATAATATCAATCAGTCCCTCCTGTTTCTTGAGAATTATCGTCAAAATTCACGCAAAATCAACAAATCCCCGCACTTTTTTGTGCCAACAATTGGGAGTTTATTGTGGATTTTTCTCAAATTGTCAAAAACTTTCTTACTTGTAGTAAACATCTGCCTCAGCCTTAACTGATGTCAGATTATATTCCATGATCTATACAGCGAGTGATAAAAAGTCAAATTTACCGTCATAAATAAGAGCAAATATCGCAAATATTTCCAAATTTGATTTTTCTTGCAAAGAATCACAAGAAGAATCACAAAATCCTGGAGGAACTGAGAAATTGTTCAATGATTTTCTAACTAAACAGAACAGATTTTATCAATACATTCTGGCACAACCGTCCCTTTCAGAGCCTTTATGATCTTGATTTGGCCCAAACGAAAATGAGTCTGACTCTAGACGATGAATGCATCAGCAAATAGAAAGGGTTCTGAAGATGAACCCTGTGGGACCCCAAATGAAAGGGTTTGAGATTCAAACATGAATGCTGGTGAAAACAAGATAAAAATTACAGCCAAATCTGCCACGATAACAAATTTTGCTGGACGATAAATCGTCCCAGAAGTTATCACGATAAACGATAATATTGTTTTGAGACCATTTTAAAGTAATAAAATTATATAATGATGCAATAACCTATTCTCAAAGATCAATAAACTTTAAATGAACATTTAGCTCTGGAAGTGGGAGACATTTTAAATATCCAAAATAAATAAAACAACAGAAACAAGAAATAAAATTAAATGTGAAGTTTTTGTAAACAAAACTGTCTTTCAAAATAATTTGGTGAAGACTTTTATCATCCAGTTTTGGAAGAAAAAGAGAAAAACGATAAATTATGCAAGTGAGGTTGTTTTAATTTCTCATGAGACTAATTGATTTATTGATTTATTGATTATTGTGACAGGCCTTAGTGCAGCACCAAGTTTTCCTCAGATCAAGAGCGGCAAGCGAAGCTGCCATCTTAAAAGGTTATGATTTTTTCAGTCAGCATCAACACTGCATGTACTTAAGCATGTTTGCAACTGGAAAGCTGAATATGCTGGCAGGCAGAAAAAGTGCAAAGCTGCGTTCATGCTCAGCATGCACTTTCCTCTGGAGAATTACGAGCCTTCTTCACACATGGGATCATTTTTCAGGCCAAGAGTTCCTGATCTGACCAGGTAAATTCAGAAAGTTTGTCCTGTGTGTGCCAATGCTGGGACTGCTCGGTCATTTTAACAACCTGTTAATTAACAGTAGCGTATTTTTAAGACGTTCTGCAGGCCATTTTCAAACACACACACAATCAAACACACCATCGATCTCTTCTGCCAGGCAACAGTTGCACTGGGACACCTATTTACCTCATGCCCATCAAAAACACTTGCTGACTAATGCTTTATGTCCTGCAAACATTCAAGTATGTCAGAAAAAATAAAGCAAACACCAACAAGCCTCAAAAATGTTGAATAAAAAGCAAGAATATCAAAAACATATGTATAACTGCTGTCTTTTTCTGTAGATTAATACTATTGGAATGTTTTATTCCCCCCCATTTTAAGTTCATTTATTGGTCACACTGATCCCACTCAAGTTTCAAAATCTCATACCTGAACAATATTAATAAAATATATAAATACATCAAGAAAGACACGCAGGAAAGGCGATAAAAATGACATCATTCCCGTGCAGGATCGGCAAAGTAGAAAATATTCTGCAGAGTCACCGAAGCAGCAGCTAATAACAGAGACTCGGGCTCACAGTCACACGTCAAAGCGAGTCTTTAGGAATCAGTCTCATTCATTCTTACCCTCCATAGGCTCCAAAAGTGAAACTCCTCTTCCTCTGCGGCATACTGGCGAAACCAGTCAACTCACAGCAGAGTGGAGCCGGCGCTTGGTTCACTTACGCTGACTGAGCGTGTTTGTGTGCGTGTCAGCGTGTGTTTGTATGCACTGCCTGCCGCCTGGGCTCCACTCCCCCAAAGCCTGACATGCCCTTCCTCCTCCTCCTCCTTCTCCTCCAGCCCACACGCCTCCTTCACCGACAGAAGAAACGGCAAGAGGATGAAGAGGACACTGAGGAGGGAGGCTGCGAGGAAGCGGGGGCTGCTGACCAGGCGAGTCTCCGGGGGAGCAGGAGACGCAGTGACAAGCTTTCCACACAAACACCCTAACAACGCCCTATGTCAGATGAAATTAAAACAGATCATCACGCACAATTGCTTGTTCGAAAAGGAGCAGGCACCTCTTATGATTTCCTGCCCCTCTCTCATCAACTTATAAACATTCAAATCTCAAAACACCTGATAAACGTAAATTATTTCCAGTTAAATCTCACATTCTCATCCTTAAATGCACAGTTATTTATACATTTTTAATACCATTTTTGGTCCTTTTTAAACAGTTTTTCAATCCACACTGAAACAAAAACTCATTTTGGTTGTTCTTATTGGGTTTTTTATTATTATTTAAATTTCCTTCCCCCTATCTGTCACACAACATTTCTTATTTTGTGTCAAAGTTACTTTAAACCTGAATCGTACAGTTTTAAATGTTACGAGGTCCCAGAATTTCAGGACATTTGATTTTTAAGAAATAACGGGTTTCTATGTTCCCAGTATCTCACTCTAAGTAGTATTCAAATTGATTTTTCTTTTGTTTTACATTTTGTATTACAATGGCTGTAAATTAGCCTGAAACTTCCACACAATACGTTAAATGTGTGTATTATAGGCATACAGAGGAAACACCCTACGTTAATTGGTTTTACTCATTTAAATGTACTCAAAAAACACAATGTAAGTAAGGTAATTCAGCTTTTTTCTTCTAAAAGGAAACATATCAGTGAGAGGTTGACTCTCTAAGAGTCTGGTAATGCCGGTTCTTCCTCTTTTTGCACAACAGCACAGCTAATCCAACAAGTTGTAGATATCAGGCAGAACATTCCTCAGAAATGTCTCAATAACAGCAGGCTGAACTGTGTACTGTACGGCAGGTGACGACCTCTGAACGACTCTCTTATCTGTTCATCTTCTGCAAGCCTCTGGCATGCACACAAAGGGGAATGTTAACTCAGAGTTATGCCTGCAGTGCTTTTACTGCATCTGCGCTGATTAAATTGAGTCCTGGACTCTCCTGTTGCGCCTGATTAACGATCAGCGGCGACGACGATACATTAATGCTGCTGCCCCAGATTATTGAATAAAAGGGCTGAGATCAAGCATCAGCCAGCTTTCTGAAAGGTACCGACTGTCGAAGCGTTCACTTTGTTTTTTAAGGAAGGTCAGCGTCATAAGGAGCAGAGACGGGCAAGAAATATGACTGTTATTAGTTGGAAGACACTTAATCTAGCTTTTAATCATGAATCCATTAAGAAAAAAAAAGCCCCAATCTAGGAAGTAAAAATCTCAGGGCACCAACTGCAATGCCTGCATCACATTAACTGCAAAGCACTTCTGGTGAGCACTTAATTAATCAATGGGCTTATGAAACGACCACAATCAGGCTGAAAGACAGTTACATCATCGCTCCATAATTACATCACTGCTTTATTTGTGACAAAAGTGAAATGGAAAAGAAATTCCTCACAGTTCTTGGCTGACTGTGTTGGTTTTGCTTCTTTGCCGTGTGGTGGTTGTTCTGGACAGATGCTTCAAACAGGGGAGTCCAAACTTTACGCCAAAAGTTTAGACTCAAACATCGTCGCAAGCCAAAAACACAAATAAACACAAAAAAAACAACCTAAAATAAAGCAAATAAAGACGCCTGATATTTACTGCAGAGCTAAAACTCTAACGGGATTTTTACAACGGTGCATTAGGGAAACTATAGATAGAAAAAACAGTAAATTTCTGCCAAAAATGCCGAAATTTTGTGATTAATCTCAGACATTGTTTAGAAAACTTGAAATTCTGAAATTTCAGTTTTCTTGTTTTTTTCCTAGAAAATTTCTGGTTGTTCTCAATTTTTCTTTTTTGGCAAAAATACACAACTATATTTTTTTTCCACAATGGCCCTAATACACCATAGTAGAATTTGCATGTTTGCTGTATTAAAAGATAGTTTTCGGTTTATTTTGGGTTCGAATGAATAAATGTATTTTCAGTAACAAGAACACAAAAACACAAAATCTTACCAAGTATTTGTGTCTAGTTTCTTGTTCTATTAGCAGATTATTTAACTTATAACAAAATATTTTCCCATGTTATAAGTTAATTTATCTGCCAACAGATAAATTATTGACTTTTTTATGAATATTAAGGAATTATCTACTAAAATCAAGCCCCTATATATATTGCTTAAAAGTTACCTTTAAGTTAGTTTGTCTTATTTCAAGTGTAATAAGATATTTGCACTAGAAACTAGACCAAAAATAGTTGGTAAGATTTTGTTTTTGCAGTGCAGGATTTGGGTCACTTTTTTTCAAAACACTTGCTATTTTTAGCCAAATTTAAGAAAGAATAAAAGCTCATTTGGGTGCAGCAAAGTTGGGTTTTCAGTAAAAATATTTTGATTCTACCTTTTGTTAAAACTTGGATATAAAAACACATATACTTTCTGCTGAACTTTACATTTTATTGCCAATTTTTGTCTCAAGGAGTCTAATTCTTAAAAACCACAATGTACGTTTCTGTGCACGGCTTTCAAAGCTGTACTGTAGGTGTTTGTACAAACTACTCGTTAAATTTTACAACCACAGTTTAGTCAGTACACTTTTAAACAGAACTGCACTGTAATCCACTCCAGGCTGAATTATCAAGGAGTCGCATCAAAACACAGAGGAATCAGGTTAAAGTTGCCTATCACTTCAGAATATCAATAAAAGGAGCAGAAAGAGAGTTTATTACACATGGAGCTGCATATGTTACATCAGATCTTCAGAATCAAGAGATAAAGCTGTTTAAAGTGACACATTGTCTGGATATTATAACCAAGTTAATTTCATGTAGGAGCTTCACAAACTGCAGAATCTTATATTAAAAAGAGCCATCAGATGAAAAGGGAACTGAATGCACATCGTCCTACATCCCCTTTGGCTGCAAACGATTTCAAATTATGCAGAAGTCTAACCAACCATTGTCTTCCTTTCTGACTTATCTATTTATGTTCCTTCTTTGGACAACTGTGGATGACAAAAATTTAAAAAAAAAAAACATTTTGAAACATTCTGAATTTAAGATTTCCTCTGCGTTTAAAATATGCACTCAGACCCATTCAGGAGATGAAATCAGCCTGAAGATGTAATATTCAAACTTTGGGCTCTTTTTAGGACAGTACAAACAGCCTGGGTTATTTAGGTGCCACATTGTTGATCTCACATGTCAGCTTTGTTGGTAGCTTCAGTCATATATAATTCAATTAGCTAACGTAGCTGTGATGTTTTTAAGACATTTAAATGGGTGCCGCCCAGACAGAAGCCTTTAATCACATCACCTCAGGAACAAGTCCCAGAGCTGCAAGCAGTTCTGGCTCTTCTTTTGTCCAAAAACACAAAGTAGATGTGCAGGGAAAAAAACAGCCAAGGGTAAACAAACTGAGATCCCTGACAAATAAGTCTTAGCCACAACGACAAAATAAAATGGCTAAAAACAGCCAGAACACACATTTTGGACAACATATTTAAACCTGCTCTGATTGATTTTGTTGTAACTAAAGGCATAAAAAACACTTTTCCTCCCACTCGGTGTCTGTGACTGACTAAAATACTGCCCCATAAACTCAATAATTTATTTCCAGGCGATGAAAGGATAGCAGCGAGGATAGATGCTGGAGCATGCCTGCTGCGTAGGACATAAAAGATGAGAGGGAGTGGACAGAACGGAGGGAAAAACCGCTCATTCATCCTCAGTCCTGCTTTCACCGCGCAGAAAATCTGATGAAAAGAAGCGGAAGTTGTTTACTTAACACAACAAGCATTTCTCCTCAGGCTGTGCATTGTGAATCTGGCCAGAACTTAATTTTCTCTGTATAATTTGAGTCTTAATGTGTTTGCCTTATACGAGTTTAAAATTAAAAACAAATCAATTTGTCCACCAGTTTTGAGTTTTCCTCATTGTTTTCATCCTGCAGCATCACAAGGAGTTCAAAGGTTAGTTTAGGCCGGGGGTGTCCAAACTTTTTGTCATGTGGGCCAACATTGTTGAGTCAAAAGTAGAAAAGAACAACGACCTGAAATCAAAGCACATTTTTTTATCTACAAAAATGTCATAAATTAAAATTAATCTCAGAAATTTTCTAGAAAAAAAATGTGGAAAATGTTCAACTTTTGTAATTTTCTGAGATTCAAAAGCTGAAAATTGTCAACATTTGATACTGAAGAATTCATGGCTTTTTGTAGAAAATGTCAGGATTTTTTATTATTTCACAACAGTCAGTGCTGTGCTAATATTCGGTTGTTATTTACAATTGTCATTATTACTATTTTTATCCATAGATTTTCTTATCTTGTTATCAGAGAAAGTTTGTAACCATTTTGTTTATGTAATATAATATATTTGTTGGCTCTTTAGCCCAGCATATTGAACAGGCACATGGATATTTTGGTAATTATTGAGTCTGTAAGTAACATAATTCATTAAATTGAGATAAGATTAAATAAGCGCTCACTTCTTCCCACAACTTTTCAAACAGAAAAGCAAACAAATTATTTTTGGTTATGTTAATTCTTGCTTGTCTTCTTATTTTTAAAAACCTATTTGAAATAAATCAAATAAAATCAAATCATAACCAAATTCTGCAGAACTGATGGCTGAACATTCAACTCCAGGGTTGAATTCAAGCTTGATTACAGTAACTTACACAGATCCTGAAGCAGCAAAGAATCCCATCATGTTTCACTGTTTCTGGAAAAGGCGGAAAAGGTCCACAGATTAGATTCCCATAAAGGAAAGCTGTTGGTATGTGAGACAGTAGTTGTATTATTTTTAGTCACCAGTGGTAGTTTCTTTAAAACTGCCCCATGGTGGCCATTTTAGTCTGACCTCTTTCTTGCTCCTTCTTCCTTTTTGACCTCCTTGTTGAGTCATTATGCAAACTTTGAGTAGTTTCAGTAAGTCACACAGCCTCCGATCTTCACTTGAAATGCTTCTGAAACCCTTTCAAAACTGATGCACATCAGTGACATTCTTTCTCATCTGCTGTTGTGTTTTCTTAGGATCAGGACATAATGTGGATCTTTTATCCTACTTCATGTTCTTCATGTCAGACAGGTTCTGTTTAGGTGATTTGGAGTAATTAAGTCTGGGTGTGTCAAGTGAAACTGTTAAAAAATATGCAGCTAATAATAATTAACAGCAAACGCTATTCTATTTTCACAAAGGGCAAAGCTGCATTTTATATTTACTCCAATTATCTTACATGATTGGTTTGATGTTCTAAAAAATTAACGAGACAAAAAAAAAACTAAAGAACTCTAATATGTTTTTATGCTGCTATATGCGTTTAGTTTATTAATTTAATCTATCTACATCATATCTATAATGGGTGCAGCTCTTTATTTGAGTTGGTTTGTTGGAGTTATATTTACAATCCCTCTGAAAAACATTTATATTTAAACTCACAGCAGTGAATGATTGACAATGAAAGAAAAAGAAAATGAGACCTCTTGATTTTTAGTGATGGTGTGTGCAGTGCTAGTTTTTATTTTATATATTTTGCATTTATCCGTTTTGGTCCTCTTTTTTTAGTAAGGTGGATCAGATAATTTAAAAAAAAAACTTTAACATTTTCATTTTACTTTACAATGTTGGGCTACTTTTTGTTGGTTTTTTGCAAAGCAAATTATCTAGAAATGAATTTGAAAATGCAGATGACTGACACGATTTTTCTCTGGTTTATTACAATTAAAAATATCTGAAATCAGGGGTTCAACCAGAGGCTGTTTTTGTTTGCTTCCACTCCAAAAAGCTACAGACTTGATGAAAAGGAGAGAGCTCAATCAACCCCCAATATTTACTCTGTGCTGCTTGTGACCACTGTGAGGTATACATCGTAAATATTTTTCTTAATCTGAATGAACGAGGAGCTCACACACTGGGCGCACTTGGATGTTTAAAGAGGGAGAGTTCGCAGAGGAAGGGGTGCCATGCAAATATTTAAGGGAGCGAACATTCAAAGGCCATTTGTGCTTTGGAGCATGAGGAAATAATCCGAGCTTTAGCTCAGTGAAGATCCCATTTTCAATGCACTTTTCCAGCTCCAGCAGCTCTCTGAGCGTAAGCAGGCATGGCTGCTGCCGAGGCATATTATTTAAAGCCATTTGTTATTTTTGGATGGTTCGAATTACCTGATAGGACACACTGGGGAGGCGGCGGGGGGCTTTTTAATGCCACACTGTCACGATGAGAGATTTGAGGGTGGATTAGGTGTCATATTTGATTTGTAATTCAGCACTTCTCCTCCCTTCTTCACTTCATGCAACACATTTATAAAAATATATCAGTTTCACTTCCTCTGCTGGACTTTAAACACGCTTTGAACACACCACAAAACAGACAACTGAAAATGATACAAGATGCTATAGTATGGATCTGTGTGATGGGGAGGAACCGAACACATCCTCCTCCTGCTGAGGTCACATGTCACTCTGGCCCCTGGGAGAAACCACAGACAGCCTCATCTCACACACTGTGGCCTTTCATAGCCTGCACAACTCAGGGCCAGAATAATATGGTGGACAGAGAACGGGAAATTGGCTCTATCCTGCTTTTACACTGCAAAACCACAAAATCTTACCAAGTATTCCTGGTCCAGACTCCAGAGCAAATATCTTAGTAGACTTGAAATAAGATAAATCTAACATACAAGAAACTTTTCCGTAATAGGAGCTTGCTTTAAGTAACACTGATTTTAAAAAGTACTTGTTCCACTAGCAAATTATTTTACTTACAATATATTTTCCCCATGTTGTAAATAAAATAATCTGCCAGTGGAACTAAGGCTGCGTTCACACTGAAGGATGAAGTGACCCAATTCCGATTTTTTGTCAAAAAGTTGTTGTTTTTTTGCCATAGTCGTTCACACTTCCAAATACAGACAACCTGTATGTGATCTCCAGTTGAACGGGCAAACGACCTGAAAGTGTCCCGCATGTGCAGTAGAGGGCGCAATAACATCAGCATACTCCGTGTTTTGTCAACCGCTATAAAAAGAAGAAGTGCTCAGTGTTTGCGGAAGTAAATGTGGATGCTAACGGTGGAGCATAGCTTACATATTGGTTGGTATGGTCCGCCAAGGTTGTTGTTTTTCTTCCCGCTTGCGTGTATCAGGACGCAGATTAGTGAAGTCGGTCGAGTATCGATGACGTCCAGGTCGGATGGATGCGACCTGGCCATTAGGTCACATTTGAATCGGATACGTATCGGTAATCCAAGCGGCCTGGGTCAAAATCTGATCTGTGTTGTTCAGACTGTCATGAAAATATCAGATACTGGTCGCATTAAGGCAAAAAAATAAAAAGTCAGAATTGGTTGATTCTTTTCATCAACATTAGAAATTATTTACTCAAAACAAGCTCCTGTGTCTTGCTTTTGACTTTCACTGCAGTTAGTCTTTTGCTTTGCATGGCTACACATTAATGTTTTTGCTCAATTGTCTTTGCAGACCAGTCAGTTTCTGCCAGAATTGATGGAGAACATTCTAGACTCCTATCAAGCTATTCTAACACATTACTAGATTTTTAATCTAAACCAACTCTGGCTGCAGCAGTTTAAATCTGCAGCCTCTAACAGAGTTTTACCCCAGGATTGTGCTGCATTTAACTTCATTTATCTTCTTATTAGACATCTCTGTTAAAGTACTAGTTCCACTGGCAGAGCACATTTTTCTCATAAGTGAAATAATCTGCCAGTAGAACTGGTACTTTCCATTGATAATATTAAGGAATTATTGACTGAAAAGTCACTTGTATGATAATCTTGTCTTATTTCAGGTGTACTTGGATATTTTCACCAGAAACTGGACCAAAAATACTTGATTAGAATTTGTGTTTTTCTTTGTAATTCTTTGTTCTCAATTCAATACTTTGTTTTCATCAGTCCATCTTATTGTTTAAATAATAAATGACATCATCTGATTTCTAAAAAGGGACCAATAAGTTAATTTTGAGATAAATTCTGCATTGATTATGTAATCAATATATCATGGCAGCCAATCTCCTTCACACAATTATGACTGGACAGAGAATAAAGGAACAGCCACAAGGACATGTTGCATATTGATCTGCGATGCAGAGAAAGATCTATTTCACTTCTAATAGATTTTCAGTGCCATGCTATCTCTCTGCTGGCAGCTCCACGATTGATGAATCCCTGCGACTAAGGAAGACTTTGTCCCTTTGCCAGGTGATCAATAGATCACTCGCCACAGCACCGACAGACCGAGCCCAAAAAGCACTCCACTTTAAATCCCTTGGCTGGGGTTAGAAATAACAAACAGCCAAAGGGTAACTTATAGTCCCTTTGCTTATTTTCCACCAAAATGTTACTGTATGATGGACCAATTCATCTGCCTGTGGAGGCACAGAAACATGTACATCAGCATGCGTCTATAATTAAAATGTGAGGAATGCATCTCAGCAGATAGAGTCAAAATGCCCTCTGCTGGACATAGTGAAAAACAAATTACATTTTCTGCATCTGTGGAGTGTTGTACAGTTTATAGAGGAAGAACATGGAAATCCACTCAGAGAGGCCTCCACTGCGACTTTAAAGGAAGAGATTCTTCTTGAGATGAACGGTTCCAACTAAAGCAGCCACGCATCAGTCACATGATGTGTTTTATCAGGATTTTATGTGATAGGTCAACACACTGTAAAGTATAACTGAAAAGTGGTTTTTGTAATCATTTTCAAATTGGAATACCTGGCAAAATGAGATTCACAGCTCTGTCCTACACCTCACAAATTTGTTATTTATGAAGGAGGGTACTATTGGAATAAGTTAAGTTTATTTAAAGTTTTTTAAATGTGGAAGAAGATGCTCTGATCAGATTAAGCATTTTATAAATACTATGGGAGACAAAAAGATATCTCTGCACATTTCTCTGAGCACTGCAAACATAATCTTATCGAGTCTTTTTGGTTCAGTTTCTAGTGCGAATATCTTAAAATAAGACAGTTACTTAAAAGTAACTTTTCAGCAAGATATAGAAGGTTTTTTTAATCAATAATTCCTTAATATTTATCAGAAGTACTCATTTCTCTGGCAGATTATTTCACAACATGGGAAAAATATCTTATAAATAAATTGAAACTAAATTTATTTACAAATAAATTTTTGTAAAGCAAATTATTAAAAAAAATTGTTTTGTACATTAAATATAAAATATTCTGTTTATAAAACCCTCCAATATGTTCAAAAAATAAAAAGGCTAAGAAAATGTCATCAGAAGTCAAAACGTGTTGTTCTCATGTGACGTCACACCTCCGTGAATTTTGTAACCGACAGTCATGTCGACAAGCAGAGTTGCTATGATAACAATAAACTAGCCACAAGTTTAGAACTATCTAGTACTCGATTACGAATTTTGAGTACTCTACCCCCCTCTGTGTTATATCAGTGATATTTACTGTAGTACTTACTGTCGAACTAGCTAAGTTAGCTTAGTTAACGTAGCTTTAATCTGCTAGCTCAGACGGACATGTAGCCTACATGTATGTTGTACTTACTCTGCCAGTCACCAGAACCTTGTATTTGAAGAGTTCGTACGTCCTTTACAAATCCCTTTAAACATTGATTGCATGCGGCCAGCTTTCATGCCGCAAAGCTCCTCCTTGGTGTAAACACTCTTTGAGTTGACTAGGTAGTGAACAATATCGTAGTATTATATGTATTTTCTTTCTCCGTCTCATTCCAACAGAAGCGATTTTGCTCACATATATTTGCCTCACACATTGGTCAAGAGTGTCCACATATTTTCTTTTGGTTGGTCTTGAAGGCATGGGTCCACTTCGCATTGCACATGCATTTGCCTACTAAGATGGCGTGGATCACTTCCGGTTCAGATTTGTGGAAACTATGTATTCTCGGCAAATTATGAATGGTTGAATGACAGTTTCTACCTTATATATTTGACAACGAATGAAGTTGCAATATATCACAACAAATACTGTATTGTTTTCAGAACATAATATTTTTATGTTTTCAACATTGTCAGTACATAGCAATGTTCTGATTGTTATGTAAGATTTTGTTCTTGTCATGCTGGGTTTTATGCTTTCAACAGCATTTAGAGCTTATTCAAACAACTTATCTCAACATCATTGTTTTACTTTTTTCCAAGCCCACTCTAAATCTTTTTAGGTATAAAGACCAGAAGGCAAAGTTGATCTAAAGGAAAAACATTTACAAAGATGGAATCATAAATTAAAAAAACATTTTAATCCCCAAGACAAAATCTTGTTAATCTTGGATTTGTCATCTGTTTCGCATGCCAAAGTACAAATAAGCCCTGTGGATGTGCGTAGGCACAGACAGTGGCTGCTTCATAACAGCTGGTATTTCCAAAAATAATTTCAAAGCGTCTGCATTTGTCGCCGTGTGTGTACAGGAGTGTCCTGCAGGGCAGAAGGGCTTGCTGATGAGTCAGGAAATATGCTGGGTGTCCTGCAACGAACAACCTTCCAGTGACGCCGAGCTAATCTGTGAAGGGCACGATCAAAGGTTACCTTGAAAGGTAGTCGCTGTGGGAATGTAATAGCTCTAAAAATGTACAACTAAAAAATATTCATACAAGTGGCATCCCTTCCCCTGTCGAACAGCTTGGTGGTGCGGAAACGAGATCATTAGTGCTGAACAGCAAATCAAGTCAAATGAGAATATGTTCTTTTAAGCAAATCTATAAATATTCATTCACAAGTGGGCTGGGGAAGGAAGGCAATTTGTGTTGAATGATGAGTAAATGTTAACAACCCACTCTGCTGCTAATTCAAATGCAATGTTTCTGTCTTGATCAAAAGTGTTCCTCTCTCAAATTCATGAATAAAATCCCAAGCAGAGCTAAAAACGCACAACAGATATCCTGTCAACAGTGCCTTTGTGTTTTAAATCTTAAATATTGCCCTTCTTTGTCAAACTGTTCACATTTTATTTATTTCTCCTGTCTATTTTTGTTATTTCTGTTTACTGTCTATTAAAATGTGTGCTGCTGCTGTCTTTCTAGCCAGGTCTTCTTTGTGAAAGAGATGTTGATCTGAATGGGTTTTTTATCTGGTTAAATAAAGACTTAATAAAAAATAAATAAATAAAAAAATTATAACCTCTGCAACCTCCATATCCACAGATATGGAGCAAAAGAAGAGTCAATAGAACCGGCAGGAAGGATCGGAATCAATAATAAGGTATCAGCTCAGCATTCTTTATACAAACCTCTCACAGCAGGAAATTAATCTACCATTCCTGCACTCTGCATCATTGAAAGTATGCCAGACATTTATTATTGAGTCCAACTGAATTTAATCTTAATGCGTCTCGACAGAGTCGCAGTGACATTGCATCAAATCCAACCCTCCTAATTAAAGAATTAGTCTTGCATGTTATGCACTCAAGAGCACTCTCATTTTAAGAGAGGTTACTTCCAAGGGTGCAGTACTTCTCTAAGGAGTAGGAACATAACAAAGACTGCTCCTTTCCAGGAAATATAGAGGAAAATAACCAGTGGCTGACTGCTAATAAGGCTGACATCAAAAAGACCAGAAAGGTCAAGCAAACACTCATTTATCATGCACAGCACAGGTGCAATCTGTGGTGGAAATCCAGAATAAATGTGAGGTGCAGAAGTGGAAAAGATGGCGGTTCAATTCGGGACGATCAAAGAGGCAGCTTGCTTTCACTGTAATAAGCTATTTCCTGTGGTTTTCGGAGAAATCCTCCTCTGAGTGAGGATGGCTCAAAAATACAGGGTTCACATGAATAATTTAGTGGTGTAGGAAAGCGATGCATCCATTTTCTAAAAAAGAAGTTTGAATGAATCTTATTTTTTTTTTTCTTCAGAAACTCTTTAAACATCACAAAAAGGAAAAAAGACAGTAAACAGCTCACTGCTTTGGTTTTGTGAATCAATATTTTAAAAGTCATTTATTTAGGATGACAGTATTTGATCATAATTAAAACAGTTTTATTTTGCATCAAGATTAAATTTAAGATAAACAATATTTTGTTTTTCTTTCCTAGACATTTTCAATCCTGTACAAAACGTTTCTAATCGAATGTGCTTAGAAAATATGACAAATAAATCGCTTAAACTGTGTTGTAAAACTTAACAATCCTTAAAAAAAAGTCAAGCAAATGTCTTTCAAATGATTCCAACAATAGGATTCACCTCATAAAAAACGATTAAATATTAAAACTAGCTCACTAAAATATTGACCATTTGCAACGTCACTAAATAATTTAAGATGCCATGACGGACGTCGGAAATGAGGATGGGGAGTATTGAACCGAAAGACTTAAGTTGTTTTCCCAAATTGTTTTTGTCAGTTGATTCATGGCCTTCTACTTGTTCGAGTCCAGCTAATTTGTCTGTGAACGTAACACACCTGGTTGGGGCTCATAGACGGCGGGATTTACAGAAGCATGAAACAGTTAGCTTAGAAAGCGACCCGTACTTTCTCCCTCCTGAGGTGTTGATCAAATTTCCAACTTTGCCTAAATTCACACCACATGATTTATGTCACGTTCATGTCATAAATGGCGATTCGACTTAAACCGGAGCAGCATTAAAAACGTACAAAGATGCTAACTAGTTTTTCCCCCTACATGCTACATGACGGTGCGGCACTGTCTCCATGGTTACTAACGGTTACCATCGCCATAATACAAAATTTGATATCTTTCTGATCATGATTACTTGTACAGTATATAAACGTTAATATTAACGCCATTATGATTGACAGCTGCTATAAATCCCTGCTGTATTTTTCCTCGTTAAAAGTTACAAAATAAAATGACAAGTTTGGTTTTCATCCTTGTCTGTTCGTGCAGCACCCTGTGACCATTTTTACTGGGAAACTAAACAAAAGCAATATCAGTCCACCATATGTGCGTTTTTGACAGGCTTTACAGGAGCGTAAAGGTTGTTTTGACGTCCAACATGGTGGAGTGGGCGGAGTCTCGAATATGGTGACGTCAGGTGCAAGGGCCACCATCGAGGCATTGTTGCAGAAACCATGAAACTTATAGCCTTAAGTGATGAATTTGATTTGTAAACTGTTTTTTTTTTCTTTTTTCTCATGGAATCCTGTGGATTTGTTACCACAGCGCCTTGAGCATACTACTACTGTCTGCAAATGTATACTCTTTATTTGTAAATAAAGTTTTTTTTCTTTTTAAATTGTTGCAGAAACCAAAGTGAAGGACAAAGATTAGAGAATAGCTTTTAAGCAGGATCACATCTAACATGCTTCCGAGTCTAAATTAACAAATTTATATTGAAATATAAAATTGAGAAAATACATTATGGTGGTAGTTTAATTAAGTCTTTGATCATCTTTTTAAAATTAACCCAAATTACTACATGCACTTATGACAAAAAATAGATTTTTGGAGACAGACCGACTGGTCTCTGCCTTAAGGCGGCCATCTTTACGACTCATGTTCACAATCTGTTTGCTAAAGCTCCACCTAAGGATCTCTACCTTCAGCAGAGCTTTATCCATCTGTTTATCCAGTGGCTGTTGGCAGAAAGGCAAACCACATGAATAAAAAAATAAACATGTGGTTTGGTGCTGCTTTTAAAGAATGACAATAGAGAAACGTGAGCCATGAAGCCTGTGAGTTCTCCACAGACGGGGGGCTTCTCTTTCTGTTGTCTTAGTTTTGCAAGGCGGAGGGATGGCGTATCCTCCATCACTGGGAACGTCTCAAACGTTGAGATTTCTAGCTGTGAAAGCAAAGGTCCTGTTACGTTTAATAATAGAAAAGGCTGCGGCGCATTGGGAGTGGCTGTCTGAGCACACAAAACCAGAGCGTGCAGCTGTTCATGGACAGACACAGAGGCACTGAGGAAGATAGTTGAACATGAGAAGCCACAACAAAACGGTGAAATGTAAAAATAGAGAGATAAAGAAAAAGGAGAAAGAAAGGAATTTAAAACATACCCCAACTCTGTTTGTCAGGATCTACAATCTAAGCTGATGTCATACAAATCAGTGCTGAAGAGGTTTCTCCATTCATTGCATATAATTTACAGGATAGTAAGGGTTCCCTAACAACACTATGTATAAAATACATTTGTTCCACCTCATTTGTTGCTCATTGAAGTGAAGCTTCTCACCTAATTGCCTGATTTCCAATCAATTACGTAGAAGAGGTCAGCTAGCATGGAGAGAAAAAAACCTCAAATGCAGACTGGAGTCACAGAAGCATGAAATGCAAACACCAGTAAGTGACCAATTCACCTTAAATCTGTTTCCCACTCATCTAGAAAGCTGCTTGATCTCATTATGTGTTAAATATTAAAACAATGTAGAATAATCATCTGTTGGTCAAGTATGATGGGTAGATAAGATTAAAAACTGTCAACCCTAAGTACATAATGCATTTAGTTATGCATTTGAACTGTTCTTTAACAGTTTTAAATGTTCAAATGATACATGAACATGCAGGTGCATCTCAATAGGAATATTATTTCAAAAGTTCCTTAATTTCATTAACATAATTTACTAGGTGAAATACATTTTACAATTTAATTACAGATTTAACCTTTATTTCTGTTCATTATGATTTCCACTTATAATGAAAACTCAACATTTAATATCCTATAAATGTTAAATATTGCAGAAGTACAATGAAAATAGGCTTAATGAAAAGTGAGCTTAGTAGCAGCTTGAAGTAAAAAGTTACTTTTTAAAAACATGTTTGTGAATAAAACAACTGAAAGTTTCTGCTGCCACCGTTGATCATACAAATGATTGTCTACAGAGATATGGAGATATATTTTATTATTAATTAATTGAAAAATGTTTGGTAATTCTTTGCCTTTTAAGCCAAAGAACACTGGTGGCATGCTGAGGGTTTTGTTGAGAACCACATGCACTTAAGCAGTAAATGTAACTACTTATTTTTTATTAACGACCATCAAAACATCTTATCCTTAAAAAAATTCTGCAGCTTTAAGTATCAAGATCTATATTACTAACAGAGAGAGCCTGGACGGATGGTACTTATTAAATTAGTTGATTTATTGCAATAACGATACATTTGCGATATATTGCGCAGACCTAATATATCGGCAGGTTTGTAGAGGTTCTATATTTTTGGTAGTTTGTGAAATATTGTTTGCAAGGAATTTTATGACTACCAGGTTGCTAACCAGTCTCAAAAGTATACACAATGACTGAAAATATCGATAAATATTGAAAAAATTAATTGGCGTGTGAAAGATCTTGACGTGCTTTTTCATCCGAAGCCAAGCATTCGGAGCCTTCCGTGGTCGGTATAAAAACAACTACGACAAAATGCGGATTAAAGTACACATAAACCACTCTGTTAGCCGTATGCGTTTATTGATAACTCCCATCACAACAAATCTCACACTGCATCAAAACAAAAAGAGCAACAGGAAGTGCACAGTTGGTTCCAGAACGGCGGGACAACGCGACAAAAAACAAAACAGAGTTGGACCCAGACCTGTGTGGTTGTTTTGGTTAAATTAGCAGCAGCAGCTCCTGTAGGTTAGAAACAGCCACAGCCTTCGCTCAGAAACATTTCACTCACCCAGCGCTAAAGTGTGACTTGGCAGCAGTACTCTGCCTGCCGTCGTCTTCAGGTAGGCGGATGGAATCGAATGAATTTCAAACGGAGACAACGAACGGGCGCTGTGCTGCCTAGCAACCGACCGACCAATCAGATTAAAGAAATCACAATCCATATGCGAATTACTAAACGGTTAGTTTCCACTCCATGCGCCACTGAATATGTTCAACACAGTGAGGTATTTTGTTCATTACTGCGCCTGTAATTACACGAAGAGCACAGCACGTTGGGGTTAATAAGGTAAACACAGAATTACAAAAGATTTTAGTCCTTTATTTGTTGTAGTTTGTGCGATGCAGCTTAGTATTAAACAGCTTCCCCATTCTCACCAATCCTCTGTCAATCTTGTACCACATTTCATTGACACGTCAACTGTAGCTCTACAGCGCCCTCCAGTGGACTCAGTGAGGAGGTTTCCTCTATGAGTGAGCAGTGTCCAGTGGAAGGCTTTGTGCAGCACCTTCTTGGATAAAAACAGACCCTGTTAAAAGGAACTAAATGCTCCGACTACCTCAAGTGTTTGCCACTGTGACCTAAAATGTGTCCAAAGAGTCAGTGGGGAAAGCACAGCTCTCATCGAATGCTGGCCATGTCATCCAGGTGGGGCGTCTTCATGCAGCCGGTGCACAGCTGATCCATCCACAGGGGGGCTTCGTGCTGGAGGGGCGTGCGGCGGGGATAGAAAGTGTACGAGGGGTCGTAGTTCAGCAGGCAGCTGAGAGAAGCCATGTAGATGTCCGAGAATCGGCTGAGGCGTCTGGAGAAGTAGGTGGGGTTGTGGCATGTTCTGAAGATGCTGCCAAACTGAGGGTTAAACAGGTTCTTCGTCATCACCCTGAGGGAAACAAATTCGTAAGAGAAGTTAATACAAATACATGCTTATACTCGCCTTTAAAGACATTTCCTACTTGTTTATCTTTTTAATAGGGCGTGATTAATCTGAAAAGTTTAAACGTTAATATTGTATGATGCAGATTAAACTCGTTACCTATTTTGACCTAAAAGCCTCTCTCTTGGAGGGTTACCTAGTTCACAGCAGCGCGGTCTTGTACTGTGCTCAACAACGCAGAGTTGCAAACTTGAGTGAAAAGATAAACTGCAAGAGTCAAACTTGTGTCTTCAGTGTCAAATTTCGCTTTAAAGAAAAATCAACGCATGTTTAGATAAAACCAAGCTAGTATGTAGCCTACTTTTTGCAATGATGAATAATAGTATATTTAACATTTGGAACAAAATCACTACTTTTAATCCTTCTTGAATATGAAAACTTGGAAATTTGAGATTCTTCAGACACGGTTAGTTTGAAATATTTTCAGAAACATTTTTTTAAAACGTCCATATTTATAGACTTTAAGCAAACAAAGTCAAGAAAAACATTTAAAAAAAACCTGATCATGCACAATAATCACATCCTACTTTTATAGGAAAAGTGTAGTTAGGTCCCTTTTCATTATGCTGTCACTAAATAACATCCAGTGCAACTAAATTAATTCAGAAGTTACTCAATTAGGCTAATCAACTCTTGGTGTTTTATTCAAGAACATTAATGAAGGGAAAACCTAAAACAAAATGACCGTCCACATAAACGAACAACTCCTGAAAGCTAAACGGTAATCAGAATGGAGTAAAGAGGCCAAAAACATTCAGTTTATGCCTGCAGCATGACATCACTTTGCATGCAGACATCACAGAGCAGACTAGATGTATAGGGTGACACAAAAGGCTATAGAAAGGATTGCTTTGCATAGGGGCTGAACTTGGCAACAGGAAGCACTGTATAGACTATCAGAGTTCAGTGGGTTTACTGGGCTTACTGGGTGGAGCTTCAGATTAAAAGACTAGTGTAGAGACTCACCTCAGTTCTTCTCTTTCTTTCTGCCATTCCAGAAAAACCTTTTTGGAGGCTGGGTCACGGTGTGTCTGAAATGTTACAGAAGCGTGCATTCAAACATCAAACTGAGGCAGTTCGGCAATGATTATTTCTGTCACGAGAAAAGTGTTATCTCATCTTTAGCTAAAGATAAAAATGCAAACAGTTGTTGAATGTGGAGTTCAAAAGGTTTCACATGATCCTGCAGAGGCATGTAAACTGAAGTTTTGTCTCTGAAGGCATCTCCTCCATAAGGAAAGGTGACAGAGTTCACTTGTGTGTGGCGGCTTCCTAATAAGTACTTCATGACTTTGTGTCTGTCTAATTTTACTCAGCATTGCTTCTTCTCCTTTGCAGCTGCCACGTACGTTACGTCTCGACTTCAGAGAGAAATCGGTGCACAGCTTTAGTTATGAAAAGCTCAAAAAGTCAAGCTTATGCATGATGTATTTGTGAAAATTTGCAACTTTTGCTATAAAACCGGATCTGATGGAAAGATTGGATGCGTCAGAGCATCCAACCTCATCCGAACTCATTTTTATTTGGGCCATATTAAAAATCTGAATGTTCTTAAAGGGCCGTTTGTGCCAGAATGTATAAATAAAAGCCATTAAACTGTTAAAATATCAATAAACATCTGTTTATTTCTGCATTCCATAAGTGTTTCTTAAAATGAAATACTATTGAACATCTTTTCACACTGATCAGTCCATCCAGGACTGTTTTTGTGGTGTTAATTTAAAAATATTTATGATATTTGTGCTGATATATGATCCTAAATGTAACATTTTTATAATTGCCATACTTGACATTAAGTAAGGTTGAGGCAGCAGTCTATTAAATCTAATATTTTTGGCCAATTTTGAGAAATTTGCAGTAAAAAAAAAAAAAAATGTGGGTTATCTGTTGATTTTGTGTGAATTTTGCAGATTTGTGAAAAACTGGAAGGACTTATTGATGTAACTTGGAGTCTAGAGGGCCACATAAAAAGCTACGGCGGGCCAGATTTGGTCTCCAGGCCTTGAGTTTGACACACGTTTCAGAGAGTGCAAATTTAAATAAATGCTTTAAAAAAAATCAACATTCAAAGGGGCAAGATGAGAAAATATATTGTGTCCTTTTCTCATAATGCAGAAAAAACAGCCATAAATAAAAGATCCTAAGAAAAATAAGTGATTATTGTTATTTTGTCCAATTCTTCTTGCTGTAAATGCAGACTAGTGATGAGCCCTTTAATGCTACCAAGGTCTACTGCAGGTCTAAAATATTACTAATACTGGCAGGTGTCTACATATAACCTACTTAAAGAATAGTAAGTCACTGAGGAGATTAAGTGATCAAGCGTTTGAAGTAATTTCGTTTAAAAATGCTCAGCACGTTCCCTGTTGTGGACAAGTTTAAACAGCAGACAGACCTGCTCAGAAGCCGAGCCCTGTTAGGCTGCAGCTTATAGCTTTGTTATAGTTGCTGAGAGCAGTTTGGCTTGTTCTTGTTGGAAAAAAAAAAAGAAAGTATGATTCTGGAAAAAATTTGCTTTTTTGCCTTTTAAAAGAGGAAAACTTTTGTATTAAGATTTAAATGCTAGAACTTCCTGACTCGTTATTTCGTAAAGATTCAAAACAAAAACTGCTTATTGGATTAAGAAGATTTTACTGTAAAAATCTTTGGCCTCGCTGCCTGCAAATGTCTGTTCAAGTTCAAAAGTGGCTCAACAAGTGTTGGAGATTAGTGTTTAGTCAACAGAATCGTGCTTGTAAAAACATTACATATCTGAGCGAACTGCTGTTGACTGCTCACCTGAAGCCGCTCCATCAGGCCGGTCAGGGCCTGCAGCCAGGTGAGGGTCACAGCGTATCGGTGCGCGCTCACTATTTTGGTTTCGTGCTCCAGTTCTGGGACGATGGCTGCGGTGCGCCAGCCGTGTCGCAACATCAGATCCTGCGACACAAAAAAACAAAAGACAGAGAGGTTGGATGGACTTTCAGTTTTCTTATCTGGCTATGAGCAGAGGTATTTTAAAATGTTTTTCATTGGGGAGAAGCAACAGTGCAGAGAAGTTTTATCCACAATAAATAATTAACTCTGAAAAATAAAGAAAAGCAACAAGGGAGGACAAATTACTAAAGATATATAGAGCATAAAATGGATTTCTTTATTTTATCAGTCCTGCTACTTCAGGTTTAAATATTTAAGTGGCACTAAAAACCAAAATGATGTTGACTGATGTCATTATCCGTTTCATCAGTGCACAGCATCTGACCATGAAACATCTACGGTCGCATGCTTGTACTTCTGGTTTGTTGAGTCCAAGATGTCAAGCTCTAGATTTGCCACAGTAGATATAATGCTGATCTTGTCCAAGGTGCAAGTAAACGTCTGAGGTTTGATCTGTTCATATCCACTCATTTCAAATATTTTATTAAGAAATTAAAACATTGACATACAAATAATGTTCCATTCTCTAATTTTTTTGCAGCCAGACTTAAAATAAGACTGAAACCTTGTTATACTTCATTAACATTTCAAGAACTCTAAATGTGCAGATAAAAAAAATAACAATCTGAATGTTATAATTTCTCAGTTAGTCAAAGAATAAAAATATAATTGTCCAGAGATACATTTTAATGCTTATACTGCTAGTAAAATCTGTTTAAAAACTGCACAAAGCCAACCAAAATGAACAAAAATCTTCTTCAGAGCAACGTTAAATAAAGCAAAGTGCTTTACTTGCGTCTTCAGGTCACGTTGGCAAGACTCAGCAGCAAATGTTCCAGTGAAATTTCCAACTTTGTGTTAATCGCACACTGACGCCACCGGATAAATTGAACACAGGAGCTGAGTCACGTTTCCCCTAATGCTTAGTCATAATGTGAACTTTTACTGAGGGAAAAAATCAACAAACTTTCATACTCACAGCCAAGTCGCTATAAAGATGGTCTCCAAAGTAAAGAACCTTTGATCCTCGCCATCCGGTCAGTCTGAGAAAGTCAAACAAGTTACCCTGAAACACAAAACACACCAAGTTAACTTACAAACATACAGTTGCAGCATGGTGTGTAACACACCTAGAGTGTGAAACCGCACACAGACAGACGTATTACTAACTTGTTTATAGATCTGCCCTTTGTCCAAACGGTTGATCTTTTCCCACCGCAGGTCTCCGTTATTATCCAAGCGCCTGAAAGGTCTGAAACAAAAACATTTTGCTGAGATCATATTCTGAAACTAAAAGCAAAGCAACAGAAAACAGATGTGAGTGTTTTGCATGTTCTCTTTTAGTTTTGTGGATTTGATGTGGTGTGCTTGTTTGTTCAGGTTCTATAAATGTATTCTTCTTCACAAAAACTTCTATAAGCATAGAAAAGAAAAATATTTTTGTTGCATTGCTATCAGCTAGCTTCCATCCTTCTACATCAGTAATAAAAAAATTATAAATACACAATGTGTTGGAAAACGGTGAATGATATTTGTCAGGCTAAAGTGAACAATGACGGAAGTTGGAAATAAATAATTATTTTCTTGGCGATTGAAAAACAAACACACAAAACCAGGTTTGTTTATTTATTAATTTTAGAGTTTTCGTTCTTTGTTTCCTTTTACCAGCAGCTGTCGATTAAACTGAGAGTTACAACCTCGACATGATTATGCGAGTCGTTTTACCAAGAAATTGATCCGAAACGCCGTGAAAATGGTCGGATCCGCCTCTCTGGCTGCAGTGCGCTCTCCCGTCACATCAGAGCAGAATTTCTTATGAATCTTCTTATAAAATCGGCCCTTTTTGAAACCAAGTCTCTTATTGAAACTTTTCTGTAATAATTTCTGATAAGGAATATATATGTTCCATCATTAATGGGAGAGGGAGACGCGTTACTGTTTTCAATGAGGTGTAAGCTAAGAAGCTAAGGGTCAAAGGCAAAGCGCATGCGCATTCGGTGATATTTTAAAACCACAGCGCCATCTCGTGGCCTGGCATAACAACTACAGCTGACTCAAGATAGCGCCGTTTAAATGTGGAATCTTTTCCGAATTAAAAACATCCGAAAATATCAGGAGTTTCCTGGCAGCGGTTTCGCATAAATGTAGCCGGTTTGAGGCTACAATATGGCAAAATATGAAAAAGTTTACTTTTAATCACTACTTTCCGAATTAACTTAAAAAAATAGCATTTACTTACTTGATACAGTCAGTGAAGAAGTGAGGTTTATCTGCCTGCACGATAACAACATCAAAGAAGTCTCTCCAGTTTTTCCCCACCATGTGCGTCATTCCTTTATCCCTGCACAGAGAGGAAAAATACTGCATAACAACTTGCAACATGGCATTTTTTTTTTTATAGCATTTCCTTTCCTGTGAGTCACAATGGACTGAAGCAGCCGGAGAGCTCACAGGGCTCAGACTTACACAAAGCTGAAGGGACTGTTGGTGATGAGGAACAGCTTCTTCCCCTGACTGACCAACCGATGAAGGACAGCATCCGTCTCTTCCTTTCTCAGAATAAACTTGTCTGTGAGAGAAAACAATGCAAAGTGTGGCTGAGTTTATGCAGCAACATGCAGGTTAAGAACTAAAGCAGAAAAGAGAGGAAGTTGCTCTTACCGAGGTCTTGCATGATCCACTTGTACATGTAACCTTTGAGATGAACCATGCCAATGGCTTCCTGCGGTGCAAAAACAAACTTGTTTATATTCTTGAAGATTTTCGCATTAAAACCACAAACCTGAGTACAATTTGTTGGGATTTTATCTCATAGATTACAACAGAATATTCAGAGCAACACAGAATCAATAATCGAAACATTACATTTACTTTATTCTTGTACGACTTTACTGTCGTTATATTATAATTTTATTCTCATAATGTTATTAAAATTTCTTAGTATGGCATGACTTTGTGTTTTTGTGATGTAAAGCACTGAAATAAAATTTGATTTGAAGTAATACAATAATAAGAACAAAGTCATATTTCAAGAATAAAGTTGAACAAGAATAAAGTCATAAAACTACGGGAATAAATATATTACCCAAATAAAGCTATAACAATATGAGAATAAAGTCATAAAATTACAAAAACGTCATACTATTTGGTAATAAAGTCATAATAGTTTGAGAATAGAGTCGTACAAGAATAAAGCCATAAATTTAAGAGCATAAAGTCATAATATTAAGCAAATAGTCATAACAACACGAGAACATAGTCATAAAATTCAAAAAAGTCATAATACAAAGAGAATAAAGGTAATAATTCAAAGAACAAAGTCATACAAGAATAAAGTCATAATATTTTGAAAAAGTCGTAATATTACAAGAATAAAGTTGTAATATTCTGAATATTCTCGTAATGATTCACTGTTGTGTTCAAGGTGACATTTAGTTTTTGACCTCAAAGTGTAAAAAAATCTCCATTTTGGTAGGAGACCATCTTCTACATGCTGACTGTGTCTCCTGTATGTCCTATGGCAAACTTCAAACGTGACCTTTGACCTTCCTTTCAACAATGGAGTGTGGTTGTAACGAGACCAAATGCAAAAAGGTTCAAAGGATATGAATACTTAAAGTATGAACTGCATTAAACTTTAAAACAAGCTGATTTTGGGATTCAGAGCGTTACCTTTAGGAATCCTTCAGTGAGCTTTTTTTTTTTTTTTATAGCTTTTCTCTGGGTGTTCCCGGAAAATGACACGTCTGTAGCTAAAGAGGAAAAACACTCATTGTTCTTGGCTTTGCTCGTGAATGTTGCCACAGCTCAGCAGATTCCTGAGCCTCCAGCTGAAGGATTACGGGACTGGATGTGAAAACAGTCACATACACACTCTGTCCTGCCCTGTCCTGCCCTGTCCTGCTCTGCCCTGCTCTGCTCTGTCCTGCCCTGCGCTGCGCTCGCTGCCAGCACTGAATGAACTGCAAGCTGAGGAAACGCAGAGGAACTCACAGAAACATCTTTGAAGAGGTGAACCGGGTCGTACTCGATGTCGTTGGCAATGAAGAAGTCGTTGGCGACAGCCAGGAGGGTCATCTCTGGGATGGAGAAGATGTCCATGAACTGCTTCACCTTTGGTCCCTGCGAACAGGAAGAAGTTATTACTCGTTTTAGGGATGCACGATATTATCGGCCGATGTTAACTGTAAAATTTAACATCGGATATTCTGTCACTATAACTCCCCGATATAAAAGACGTTGTTTTTTTATATGACAAACCAGTGACAATGAATCCTGCAGCACAGCACAACGTCAAACTGAGTGTTGTCATTGTCTTAGAGAGCAAATGTCATGAATAAATTTTAAATTAAAGTGCAAGTCGAAAGTGTTGCATCATTTCCAGCGTTATTTTTAGCATTTGCATTTGGTAGCAGACTAAACTGACAAAGATAATGCAGTATTTTAATTCCACAGTAGAGAAAGACACATAGTTTAGGTAAGTAGGTACAGGAAAAAATATCGGTATTGGTTATCAGCCAAACGAGTTTTAGCATATCGGCATGTCGGATATCAACCAAAAATCCAATATTGTGCATCCGTAATCTATTTTATTTTTATTTTTTTTATCAATTTAGGGTTCTAGCTAGTAACTATTTTAATAGTCAAATATTATGGCGATTAATCGAATAAATAAAATTGGTACATTCAGCAGATTTTTCATTTAATCCCGTCAACCTTTTTATGCAATATTAGAAGTACTTTAAAAGATTCAAATAAAACATATAAATCCTTTTTTAAAATAAAAACAAAACATTTTATTGCCTGAAATGCAACAACATAGCATTCTTTTAGCATACGCTTAATAATTTCTAGTAAAGGATGAATCTGTAGCTAAAAAAATAATCACTTTCTGCTTGAATCAGTACACTGTAGGTCTGATTTGTTGATTCATATTTGGATCAATTATTTTAAAAGCAAAATGTTTTTATTATATTTACAGTTTTGGGTTAATTAAGTTGTTCTTTCACCAAATGTCCTTTTGCTATGTGTTAACTGTAGACTTCAGTTAACGATTGATTGATTACTAAACTAATTGACAATTATTTGAATAATCAACTCATTACGATTAATCTGATTAATCGTTTCAGCCCTAAATGGATTAAGATAAACGTATTAGTCACTATGAGGCCTTGTTGTAAACAAAGGAAATGAGATTACAGCCGCACAAAAACTATTCTGTTTAAGTTTATTTACAGGCTGGATTAGGAAAAAGTTCCATGCAGGCATTTAAAATATCTGGCCAAAGAACATTTCACTTGTAATTGCTCTAAATTGGACTCATGTTGGCTCAACTTCCGTGACAACTGCCACGCTCAATGAACATTTCTGCCTCTCCTGACTGCGTGCAAGTCGGAGGAAATCAAGAACACAGGAAATCGTTCTGGAGAGTACATCAGAGATGGGAACGCTGCTTTCCAGCTGATTCGTCACGCCAATGGGATAAACAAGATCCCCAAAGTTAGGATTTGGTCTTATGCAATGCTCCAGGCTGTCCAATATCCGAGAACACCGCCAGATTACATCCTCTGCTTGTTAAGCAGTGGCCAGATGAGATTATTACTGTTATTCTTCTGCAGAATCTGCACCATGGTGAGCACAGTGCCACACTAAACCGATTACGCTTGAAAGACGCCGCAAGAAAATCCAAAAACAAAGTGAAGTAACTGGAACACATGCCAGCTGTTGCTCAAAAGTTGTTTCGCAACTGAGGAAAACAAACATAATTCCTTAAATTAAAACACTCCTTCTAACCTTTCCGTAGAATCCACTGTCCTGCGACAGCGGGACGTGGAAGGTCCCACCGTAGAGATAAAGGACCTCATCATCCGACACTGGACTCAGACCCCTGAGGGAAGCAACATTTTTGTTTAGAGGATAATATTATCTGACAAAACAAACAAAGTTTTGCCTGGCGCAGCAGGGATGAAGACAAGCAGAAATAAATCAATGTGTTTTATTTAGATAGAAAAGATCGGCAGCTCCTACCGGTACACAGTTCCTGGCTCAATGTAATGGAAGGCATCGATTTTCATCAGGAGTCCCTACAGAGGAGGGGAAAACGGTTTTATTTGAACAGGGGATTTTAAAAAAGTTATCTAATATGTGTATTAAACAGGGTGGTGATGATTATGACTTACAGCTTAAAATCTTTCATCAATATCAAGGAATTATTTACTTACAACAAGCCTCTATATCTTTCTGAAAAGTTACTTTTGAGTTAATTTATCTTATTTCAAGAGTAATAAAATATGCACTAGAAACTAGACCAAAAATAGTTGGTAAGATTTTGTGTTTTTACAGTGCGGAGTAGGAGTTGGCGACTTGGACTTCAAATGTTATCACAATATGCTGTGGTAGTATTGTGACAACAATAAAAGTGACGATACAAATTATTTATTGCTGTTTTAGGTAGCTGTATGGTTGTGTCTGCAGCAATCATAGCTTCACAAACACAAACACTGCTCATACAAGCCTATTTCTAATACGTTTCAGTCACATAAAGTTTAATTTGTATCATTAAGCTTCTTATAGTGGCAGAATTTTATCATACTTTCATATTAATTTATATTTATTGATATTTTCATTGGAGAAAACAGTAAAACTAATAATCCCAACAATAATGATGTTTTTTGGGGGGGGGGTTAAACATTGTTAATCAGAATTTATTGTGACAAAAATAAATCCAAATTCTTATCATAATAAATAATTTATCATGATAAATGATATAACGATACGATAAATGTCCCCTAGCATGAAGGCATGAATCTGATCAGCCGGCGTTACTGCAGCTAAGCTAACAGAGTGCAGGTTGCTTTAACACCAGATGTACAAGCTGTAAAATTACTTTGGACTTGATGAGGGTATTGAGAAACGATTGTTTGCTGGAGGCATGGACTCTGTTTTGATTGGATTAGATTTCACCCAATCGCTGACGCAGGTTTTCCCCCAGTGCTTTCTTTATAAGCCTGGCGGGCCACCAGACTTTATTTGTGCCCCCACCAGGCTAAGTGTTTTTTTTAAATGTTTGCATTTTTTAAGACTTTATAGTTGGTGTTCAGAAATTAATCTTCCAATAACACATAATTATCAAGTGAGATTTTCAAGTTTCCTGTCAACTTCAAACATTTTTAAACTCAAAAACACGACGGGCCGCTGGATGAATGACTGCCCTAGAGCCCAACCACCAGGCTTAGCAAGTTTTCTGGGGGAACTTTAGTTTAGTGTTTATCCGTGACAAACGACGCTATGAGGCTTTCTGGAAATTGTGAACTGCATTTTCGTCTGTGCTTAATATCATTTTAAAGAGACTTCAAAATGAAATTGGCTTGGCTTCCACAGTTTTTCCTTTCACTAAACCTTACATTAACATGCTTGTATGTAGCACTTTGAACAGCTAGCCTCTCTGGCAATGACCTTTTGTGGCCTTCCCTTTCTTGTGTATTTTTTGCTGGAGAATTGTCAAGTCAGCAGTTTTCCCCCTGACTGTGAGAGCCATGACATGGCAATAATCACTTAAAAAATTCAGTTTTTACAAGTAATATCGTGTCTGTGAAACCTGTTTTTTCACTGGCTGCAAGGCAAAACATGCTAAATTAACAAAAATAAACAGTTGAAATAATGCATAATGAATCTGACCTATATGATAAAATTAGTGAAATACATTTTTATTATATTCCTATTTAAGAAACACCTGGATACACAGATTTTTCTGCAATAGTACATTTAAAATATTCACCTTTTGGATGTCATAGTGAAGACCTCGGACAGTAAAGTTGGGAATGTACTCATATTTTGCAATTTCCTCAGGATACTGCAATGCAGAAACACAGAGTTCATGAATTAACTCAACTTTAAAACCTGCTTTATTCACAATTTCCTTCCTCTACAAATCTGCTACCGTTTTACTTCAATACCTTAAAGTGCTCAATCAGGAATCCTTTAGCTGTGTCGTAGATCAGCGTGTTGAGCGCGTTGGAGTACTGAGCCAGCGTGTAGTCGTAGTCAAAGCCGTAGATGTCCACTTCCTCCAAGCTGACCTCGTTATTGGCGTAGATCACCGAGGAGTTCAGGCTTTTACACGCACCGGGAGGGATCAGGTCTGAGCAGAGAGAGACAGACAGACTGTGATTCAGTTCAAATAATGACACATCACATCAGACGGGACAACAATGACTCGAGTGAAGAGGGAAAGAAAACGCAGCGATTACGTGGGGAAGGCTAGGATTAGCAGCGGCTGCTGATTCTGCACTTCTGCAGAGAGCGAAGAAGTTAAACTCCTGCTGCTGTTTTCGTTCCGGCCGGGGGCTGGCGAGCTCGGCGGGGATTGCGTAACCTGCCTGCAGTTCTCAGATGTCAACTGACTCTTGACCAAACCAATTCAGCCCAAAAAGAACATTCTGTGCACTGAAATGTGCGGCTGAAAGCCACCCCTGAACGCCTTGTAACACAGGTTACTTCTGCTTTATCTGCTTCCTGCCCAGCGCGTTAAAAAGCCGCGACACATTGCGAACAGATTAATCTGTTTGCATTCGGACGGTAATGCCCCCGCTGACACTATATCAGTCGTGATATATGTGGGAAAGTGGGTCATGACCTTCTCTCCTGGGACAGTTCAATGAGCGCCGCAGCTGGGCAGCAGGCGTGCATTCAGCAACCCTCTGGCCAGACGCCCTGCAGCTAAAAGCGCCTCACTTTTCACGCAAAAACACTCATTCTTCACAAGATAAAAATCTGTAAAACTGTAATCATGAAGGGAATGCATGACTGGCTTTCAAGTTGAGAATCTGCAGCAGAAGTCGGCGGCTGAGAAAACTTTTTTTTTTGTGCGTCAACATTCAGAAAGGCAGCGTACCAAGACAGGAAAAACATAGTGTACCCAGTGGCGTACTGGTACTGTACGTACTTCCACGTTCCACTGTAAACAGTGTTACAGGCACATTACTTTACGTCAGAGCCAAAATCTAAAATCATACATCTAAAACCACCATTTCTGCAATAATGTAATAATGAAACTCTTATAGATGGAATAGCAAATCTAAGAAAAGCTGCCATGCTCCTTTTGAGTTTTACTGTAATTAAGCAGTTTTGTTTACTTTAGAGTGTGGTTGCAATGAACTTCTACTTTGTTTGCAGATCTGCTAACAATTGCAGCCAATCCAATGTAAACAACAACCCTATAATGCAAATATATTGTGCAAGTTTCAAACGACAGCTATTTTACCGCTAAGAGGCAACGTAGCACAACTTTGCAAAACATTAAAAATAATATTTGTGCAACAGAGTTCCTTGCGGGTTTCTATGAGAGAAGATGTTGATTAAGGTTAAAGTGTTGTAATCAGACTTAAGTTGACTCCCCAGATATAAGCCTCTAACATCAAATACCAGGGTTTCCTCCAGTGTATTATAAGCCTGGCGGGCCTCCAGGCTTTACTTGTGCCCCCAACAGGCTAAGCATTTCTTATTTATTTAGGTCTTTTTAAAATGTTAGCATTTTTTAAGACTTTGTAGTTGGTGTTCACATATTATTCTTCCAATCTTTTAATAAAACATAATTATCAAGTGATTTTTTAAAATTTCCTGTCAATTTTAAACATTTTTTAACTTGAAAACACAATGGGCTGCTGGATGAATGACTGTCCTAGCAGCCAACCACCAGGCTTAGCAAGTTTTCTGAGGGAAACTTTGTAATACAGTTCAAGTCAAAATCATGAAACATAAATCCTGGGTGCAGACATTCCTAATCAAACTCAAGGTTTTTGTTGCAGATCTTCCCTTCTTCCATGCATTCAGCTAATCAACAGCTGACCACTGGCAGGTGGTGCTCCTGTAATTTCAACCTCACAGTTTCTCATGTTTTGTCAGGCAGCAAAATATTTCCAAACAGTCGAAAGAGTTCGACTTGTGAGGTGAAAGTGCAATAAAGCTGGCTGGAATTGCTCAGCAAGACACAGAGCTGCAGCTTGGCCACAGAAAACAAACTAAATCTCTTGTTGAACGGATCTGTTAGACAGAACTACGAACTGTATCAGCTGTGAAGATGTAATTTTTCTTTCCATAACTCCAACCTAGTGCCTATCTGCTAAAGATGAAGCAATCAAACCTTTCCAGACCAATAACAATGTTTTGGTTAATAAATAAAAAAGTAATAAACTATGAAGTATACTGTGTCATAGAGGTAGCAAATTTAAATCCAACAGAAAATTGAGGGACTACAATATAATCCAAATTCATGCATTAAAGCAAATGCACACAGTAAACAAAGAATTTCATTGTGCAGGGAGGCTACCACACATGTAACACTAAATAATTGATCTGGAAAGCATAAATCAGAGCATGTTTTGTCAACCTTAATTAATTTTTCATTATTATCCAACTGAACACAGTTGGGATGATGTGTTTGTAGGTATACAAATGGTTGGGAGTTTCTAGAAATGAATCCAGGAGGAATAGAGTCCTGCAGTGTGCCAGTGGTTTAAGACACACTGGCAGAAGTCAACCAAGCATTATTACCACATAAATACTCTCAGTTACATTGATTGGTGGCTAGTGGTTCATATATTGCACACATGTGGATAAACTACAACACAAAGTGACTGTTTAGGTTTATCTGTGACGGTAGAAAATAATGCTGACTCGTTGTAAACAACTTGAGCTCAGAGGTGACCAGCTGCATTTATGAACGAGTATAAATCTGCAAAATGAGGATGCAATATTGGAATCCTCAAACGTACAAAATGTCCTCGCTGGCTACAGATAAACATCTTCAATTGCCTGGTGACGTGGACAAGGGGGTGCCTGCTTTCCGTGGCGTGGGCTGGGGGTTGCGAGGACAAAGGGGGGATCCTGTGCTTACCGTAAACCAGCCGCTTCAGGTCGTTGTAACGACTCCACAGGAACGACGTCTGGTCCATGGGCGCCGCGTTGGACGTGAACGAGCGTCTCCTGACGCCGCTGGCGCCCGGGGCGCCCACGGTCTCCTTCAGCCTCTTCTTCTCCCCGGTGCCGCATTTGTGCGGCGGCTCACTGGATGACGGCGCGTCGCTGCTGCTCGGCCTGTCCGTGTCCGAGCTGCAACTTTGCCCCTTGCTTTTCTCTATTTGCTTCGAGCCCGCGAGCGCCCCGCACGAGGTGGACAGTCTGTTCACGCGTGGGGGTCTGGCGGGTGGAGGGGTCCTGTTGCCCCGGGCCCACAGTGTCCGTGTCAGCACGGTGCCCACGCTCTTGAAAGACATCTTATTTTCTGCACGTAGGCATGTAAACACGCCTCGGTCCTCCTGCTGCTGCTGCCTGTGCTACTGCAGGATTCAACTACCAGCAGCATAAAAACAAACCTCGCTCGGAGAGGCCACGCCCACTCAAAACCCCCCACTCGTGCCCCACTGTGGAAGGGGAGGGTGTCTTATCGCTGCTCCTATCATAAGCACTGACATCACCGTTAAGCTGCTGTTTACCCCTGTTATCTGAGTTACTGAAGCAGCGGTAAACAGTGGTTATAGTTTCTTAATGTTTTCAGGAAATGCCTTTTTAAGCGTGGTGGCGCTTTGCTTTCAATTCACTTCAGTTCATTGTGTTTTGCCGTGTTGCTGAAATGTTCGATACAAAAAGGCATCACAGAAATGCGTGTGGAAAAGAAAAAACAAAACAAAATATGGATACATTTCTTTAAGAAAAAAAGAAAAAATATGGATACATTTCATGACAAAAATGCATCTATGAGGAAAAGGAAAAACAAAATACTTTTCTTGGCACAAACACATGTAAGTTTATTACAATCCATTGAGATTGTAAATGGAAATTAACTGAAGAAAGCTAATGCTAAAACTCAAACACTAACTCCTGCAGATGCTCTGCACCCAGTCTCACTGAGTTTGAGCTATTTTGGAAAGAATTGCCAAAAACCTAATTTTCTAGAAGAGCAAAGCTTCTTTAGAGATAGTCTTCTGCATCCTGGCTGTGCACAAATGGGCGTTACCATAGATCCTTCCTTCCAACAGCTGCTAGATTCTTCCTAATATTTTCAAAGCATCTGGTTTTATCACAGTTCCTCCAAAATGTATCTGACATGTGAAAAGAATTGCTTAATTACATTGTGTAGCAGATTCCAGAAGCTCCAGCAGAACTAAGCACATGTCTGAACTGGGTCACTGTGCTCCTCTGAGCTGAAGGCTGCAGACAGAATTGAAACTCCGTGAGTCAGGAGAGAAATGCACAGACTTAAGCAGAGCAAAGGTTCTGTTTCCAGAAACAACCATGCATAAAAAGTGAGTTATTTGCAAATACTCCAGCTCTACATTGAGCTTAAAACTGTAGGATTTATTATTTTAATGACAGGTAGCTCTTGTCAGCTGCGCATGTGACCAGTTGAGATAACGCGACGTTTATCTGCGTGTTTCATCACCTCCTCATCTCCAGCTCAGTGAAATCTCAGAAGAACAATAGTCTGGTGAGAACAAATAGTTCTTCAGTTCCTGTTAAACACATGGATTTCAGCTGTGCAGCTTTCTAATTCTCTCAGAGTTAGTAGGTGGAAGGTCACTGCTGCAGGAGGGCCGGTTGTGCACAT
The DNA here is from genome assembly GCF_000485575.1 of Poecilia formosa. Lineage (NCBI taxonomy): Eukaryota > Metazoa > Chordata > Actinopteri > Cyprinodontiformes > Poeciliidae > Poecilia > Poecilia formosa. The sequence continues at coordinate 157,495 of NW_006799996.1, forward strand.
AGACTATGTTTACTCCTCACTCTGTTTTGTGGAAATATGCAAAATGTTTTTTGGTTTTGTTTCACCAAAACAACACAAACCTCCTACTGAGACAAAGATATTATCGGGAAAACATGTGCCTTTCCAAAATGGAGGCTTGTCACGCAGGATTATTGTGGCCTTCGAATGCTGCGCTGCCAGTAGGAGACGCCATGTTTTCTCTTCATATTTTAACATAAGAACAACTTCTGACTGCATGGAGCGCATCTCAGAACTTCATCTTATTTCTATTTGTGTCTGGGTTTTGACTGGGCCATTCTGTCATTTTTGCTACGATCTAGACCACATGCATCAAACTCGAGGCCTGTGGGCCAAATCCGGCCCGCCATAGCTTTTTATGTGGCCCTCTAGATTCTAAACTAAACACTAAATGTGCTTAAATATTATGTTATCAATCAAATCAATGCAGTTTTTATCTGTTCACTGCCAAATTATAGCAATCAGTCTCTCCAATTTCTTGCAAATTATCGTGGAAATTCATGCAAAATCAACAAATTTTTTTGCACTAATATGTAATTTGGAGTTTATTGCAGACTTTCCACGAAAATTGTCAAAAACTTTCACACTTGTACTAAACATCTGTCTCAGCCTTAATTAATGTCAGATTACAGTCCATTATCTATACAGCGAGTACTAAAAAGTCAAATTTACCATCATAAATAAGCGCAAATATTTCCAAATTAGCACCGCAAACACTTTTTGCTGTGTAATTCTGACTGGTATTTACTAATTCAACAGTAAACTGTAATAATTGTCTTGAAAATATTTTTTGTTGTTATTTTTTAGGTTTTTCTGTGTTAGTCCAGTTTCCCCTGTGAATCTGTCTTCCCTGTTGATTGTTCCCAGCTGTATCCAGTTCCCTGATTACCTTCCTTGTGTATTTAACCCCACCTGTTGTCTTTGTCTGTGTCGGATCCTCATCGTGTGTTATCCGTCGTGTTATGTTGTCAGTCTGTTTCCCTGTGCTGGCTCTGTTGGACTTTATCATTAAAACAAATCATCTTCATCTACACCTGGGTCCTGCACCTTCCCTCACCTCACCAAAAACCTTGAATCATGACATTTGTAAAAATCACAGCTTCTACTGTGATTGAACTGTTCATATATAATATACATACAAAATATACATTTCTGGAAACAAGAGGCTGCTTAAAATGATCAATTTCTCTGGTTTTTACTTTTTATATGTATATATTTGAGTAAAGTGAACATTATTCTTTTATTCTATGAACTAAAGACAACTTTCCAATGTATTTATTTATAGAAAATGAGAAATGGACAAAATAACGAAAAATATCCAGAGCTTTCAGACCTCAAATAACGCAAATAAAACAAGTTCATATTGATTTAGAAACAACAATACTAATGTTTCTAACTCAGGAAGAGTTCAGAAATCAATATTTGGTGGAAAAACCAGGAGGTTTTCAGTGCAGTGGGCTCTTCATTTTTTCCAGAGTTGTATCCAATGCAATATTAATATTAATTAAAAACCACGATGCAGTTTTTCTTGTATTCTTTCTCAAAATGTTCTAGAAGAAGTGGGCGTTGGCGCTCATCCTGATTACATCATCAGGGTTTGGTCACTCTTAACTGTGAGTCCAGATGCTGTAATCTCAAATGTTTACTTCTGTCCAGGACCACGAGTCAGATTTAAACTGTGACAAGGCTGCGTTCAGAGCTCAGACCTTCACAACTGGAAGAAATTACAGGTTCAGCACGGCAGCAAACAAGCACCAAACCACCGCAAATAATTCCCAGCTTCTGGTTGAGGTCTAAGACACACCACCAGATTAGAAACTTGAAAATCAGCTTGTCGTTAACAGTTTACCAGGACAACCAGCAGGAATGGGGTGAGTGAGGAACTAAAGAGTCTTCCTGAGACCTCTGCCTTTCTCTCCTGAGCTCCTGGACTTCATCGTAACTCAACCTGGCCGCCTTCCTCGCATACTTTCTCCACGTTTAAGAGAAGCAAATAAATGTCTCTGCCTTCACCATGAGCGATTCATTAGAGAGTCGCCACAAGCAGCAAAAAGCTGATTCTTTCATCCACATCCCCCATTCCCTGTAAAATCATACGACTTAAAAATCTGACCTATTTGACCTCCAGCAAAGCTAACCCCTGTGTCTTTTCTTTCCTCTCTTGAACCAGAACAAGAATCCAGTTTCATGGACTTTAGCACTAACTTCAAGACTCTCATCCCCACCCCCGCAACAACCCTCTCTTCCTCTTCTTCTTTTTCCTAAATTTCTCTGCACACAGCAACAGCGTGCAGTCCGTTTGATTGGCTGCAGCCTGACATCACAACTCGAGTCCCACGTCTCCAGGGCTCCAGTCGGGCCAAACAAAACAGATTTCCTCTGACCACTCCCTGCAGGCACACAAACTTCTTAAAACCCTCTGCAGTCCATAAAGACGACAAGCTCAAGGTGTCGAGCCTGAAAGCTGCAAACAGCTGTGGTGGTTTTCTGTTGTTATAAACAGGGGCAACAGATCATTCAGTCCAACCACAGACTCTGAACTCATGCTGGGATTTTTAAGAGCTTTAACTGAACTTGGAAACATGCAATAGAAAAACACTGCAAAAACACAAGATCTCACCAGGTATTTATGTCTTGTTTTGAGTGCAAATATCTTAGAACACTGAAATAAGATAAAACTAACCTACAGATCACTTTTCAACAAGAAATAGGAGATTGTTTTAAGTCAATAATTCCATAATATTGATTAACTAACATAACATTGGTCTTATGAACTAAGGTTAAAAAACAGTTCATATAGAGCTGGAGCTTGTCATGTACTGCAAAAACACAAAAGTATTTTTAGTCTAGTTTTTAGTACAAATATCGTAGTATATGTGAAATGAAAGAAAACTAACTTACAAGTAACTTTTCGGCAGGTAAAAAGAGCTTGTTTTAAGTAAATAATTCCTTAATATTGGTGGAAAAAGTATTTATTCCATTGATATTTCATCTAACTTATAACCAGACATTTTTCCCATGTTATAAGTGAAATAATCTGCTAATGGAATAAGTACTTTTCACCAATATTGAGGAATTATTGACATAAATCAAGTACTTTTTATTTGCTTATTAACTTACAATTAACCTTATTTGAAAGGTTAATAGTAAGTTAGTTCGATCTTATTTCAAGTCTACTATATTTGTGAAAATACTTGGTGAGATTTTGTGTTTCTGCAGAAGCTCCAGCTCTATATGAACTGTTGTTTAACCTTGGTTCATAAGACAAAGACCCCAGTATGTTATAGGCAGCAGCCCTGTCACATGTCTCAGATTATCACTAAGGACATACTGTTGCTCTGATTTAAAGATGTAATCAAGCAGAAGAAAACCAGACATTAAAGGAAATCTTTTACAAATATTTATACTTTGAAACCAGAGTTGGTAGAAGCGAGTTACATTTACCTGAGTAACTTTACGAAGCTGAAGTTGGTTTCCAATTCTAGCTTCCAATAGCTAAAGGGCGATTCCACTTAATTTTTCACTACTTTCACCATTTTTGGCACCTCTTTCATTACTAAAACTGCTCTAATTAAAAAACTACAACTCCTAGACACTTCAAACCTGGACTAGATTATTCTTCTCTAATATCAGAATATTTAGAGTCATGTTTGGGATTTGTGAAACTTTTTTCTGATTTGTGNTCAATAATTCCATAATATTGATTAACTAACATAACATTGGTCTTATGAACTAAGGTTAAAAAACAGTTCATATAGAGCTGGAGCTTGTCATGTACTGCAAAAACACAAAAGTATTTTTAGTCTAGTTTTTAGTACAAATATCGTAGTATATGTGAAATGAAAGAAAACTAACTTACAAGTAACTTTTCGGCAGGTAAAAAGAGCTTAAGTAAATAATTCCTTAGTATTGGTGGGAAAAGTACCATAGATATTTCATCTAACTTATAACCAGACATTTTTCCCATGTTATAAGTGAAATAATCTGCTAATGGAATAAGTACTGTTCACCAATATTGAGGAATTATTGACATAAATCAAGCACTTTTTATTTGCTTATTAACTTACAATTAACCTTATTTGAAAGGTTAATTGTAAGTTAGTTCGATCTTATTTCAAGTCTACTATATTTGTGAAAATACTTGGTGAGATTTTGTGTTTCTGCAGAAGCTCCAGCTCTATATGAACTGTTGTTTAACCTTGGTTCATAAGACAAAGACCCCAGTATGTTATAGGCAGCAGCCCTGTCACATGTCTCAGATTATCACTAAGGACGTACTGTTGCTCTGATTTAAAGATGTAATCAAGCAGAAGAAAACCAGACATTAAAGGAAATCTTTTACAAATATTTATACTTTGAAACCAGAGTTGGTAGAAGCGAGTTACATTTACCTGAGTAACGTTACGAAGCTGAAGTTGGTTTCCAATTCGAGCTTCCAATAGCTAAAGGGCGATTCCACTTAATTTTTCACTACTTTCCGCATCTTTAGAAACTACAACACCTAGACACTTCAAACCTGGACTAGATTATTCTTCTCTAATATCAGAATATTTAAAACCATGTTTGGGATTTGTGAAGCTTGTTTCTGATTTGTGAAACTTCCAAAAAGTGCGATATCACCACTTTTTTTTTATCTCGGTCACACAAGAACTGCTCTAATTGGGGCCTGCCCATAGCAATGCATGGCAGGCCCCTATTGACTACATTGAAGCTTTCTTTAGCATTTATGCTAATTTTTAGCATCATCCAAACCGACGGGCACACTTTGGCAGGCCCCATTTAAATTCCAAATCTACAACACCTAGACTCTTCAAACTTGGACTAAATTATTCTGCTCTGATAGAATATTTAGAATCATGTTTGTGATTTGTGAAACCTTTTTCTGATTTGTGAAACTTCACTTAACAGACCCCTGCAAAAGATCTTTCCTTCCAACAGCCATCACCATCTACAATAACTATTTGAAAAATTAATGAGTTACACCAACATTTTATTTCCCATTGGGATTAATAAAGTGGTTTTGAATTAGAATTGAATTTGAAAAAAACTGCATGGAACATATAAGAATAGTAATCTGATCTTTAGTGAAGTTTCACAAATCACATAAAGGCTTCACAAATCCCAAACACGGATTAAAATATTCTGCTATTAGAGCACAACAATATAGTCCTGGTTTGAAGAGTCTAGGTGTTGCAGTTTTGGAGCTGGACTGACCAATATCCAAAAAATGTCCGAAATCAGCCTTTATTGAAGTTTCACAAATCAGACAAAATTTTCACAAATCACAAACATGGTTTTAAATATTCTGCTATTAATAGATAATTAATTAATCTATTCCAGGTTTGAAGTGTCTAGCTGCAGTAGTTTTTTAATTAGAGCAAATCTATGGTGATCCAAATGAAAAAAAATGGTGAAATTCGAATTTTACTGAGTTTTCACAAATCAGAAAACTGTTTCACAAATCCCAAACATGGTTTTAAATATCCAGCTTGAAGAGGAGAATAATCTATTCCAGGTTTGAAGAGTCTAGGTGTTGCAGTTTTTTAATTACAGCAGTTTTAGTGTGATCCAGATGCCAAAAATAGTGATTATCAAACTTTCTTGAGTTTTCACAAATCAGATAAAGGTTTCACAAATCCCAAACATGGTTCTAAATATTCCGCTATTATGGCAGAATAATCTGGTACAGGTTTGAAGTGTCTATGAGTTGTAGTTTTTTAATTAGAGCAGTTTTAGTAATGAAAGAGGTGCCAAAAATGGTGAAAATCAAACTTTATTGAGTTTTCACAAATCAGAAAAAGGTTTCACAAGAGAAACACAAGAGGAAGGTTTCAGGAGAGGAACACAGCAGACCCTGATATGGTAACATTTTACCATGATTAAGTTTCTTATTGTGCTTTTAGTAGACTATATTGGTTTGATTATTTGCTTATTTAATGTATAATAATATCAGCCAAAATAATACAAATGATCATTTAAAGAACAAATCATATATTAGATTAACAGTAAATACATAAATACTTCATACTTTGAAAGGTTTATTAGGGCTTTCTGTATGTTTTATTTTGAAATGTTTATATATTTTATGAATTCATTGTTCAGTGGTCATTAATGCACCAGGCACAGACCTGCAGCCCAGGGGAACCAAAGAAGTTATACTAAATAAGTGTATTATGTTAATACTCAGTGGTGGATTTTTTTAACTTCACAATTTTACTTTAACAATAAATTTAAATTATAGTGCTGCAGTTTTAGCTGCTGTGTGGAGATAGGATCACACTTTCCATCTGGATCTGCAACCTGAATCTCTGGAGACACATGTGGCTCTTTGGCTCACTTATTATATCAAATGATGAAATATTGCTGTATTTTTTTTTCTTTTTTGTTTCATTCCTTTTCAAGTGTTGCCATGGAAAAACACTGACTATCCTGGTCCCTGTGGTAAATCTGGTCTAGAACCAGCCTCCAAACCTAACTCCTTATTTATATAAGTATTTTGGTAATACTCTGTAAAATATCAGAATGTTTACATAACTTTTATACTTTTAGTTGTCTGAGGACACATTTTGAATATTAAATCAGGTGTTATGATCAGTTTCTTAGTGGTTTACCAAATACTTTTTACACTTGAAAATATTTAAAGTATATACTCTGATTGGAGTACATTTTTGGGGCACTCTAACCAACCTCTATGCATTAATGATTGCTCTATGGATCACTTTTTAAGACAAAAAACTGCCATAAAATAATGTCTACCACTGCAGCGGACGTCCCACCCCATGAGAGTAGGACGAGGCGCCGTGGTGGCGTCCCTTGTTTTGATTTCTGAAAGATGGCAACCCTAAATGTGTCTGGAAACACTGCACAAGAAAACCCAGACCAGATAACTGAAATAGATCCACAGTAATGATGCAAAACAATCTGGCACGTAAAGAAGTGAGTCGTGGTTATGAATGAAGCTGATTGTTCCAATGTGAAGCCTTGTATAACTAACCCATGAACTAAAAGCATGTCCCATCTTCAGGATTTTATCAAATCCTTCTGCCTGAATACAAAACAACTTCCAAGAAACTCTAAATCCTGATCGTTTCCTTCAGATTGCTGCGATTTCATTTTAAATTTGCCTCATCTCTGATGTGAAATTGCTCTAACTTGTTCAGCTCAAAACGAGCTCCGACGAAAAACACGCTCATCTTGGAATTGCTGCTTAAATGCAAACCCACATTGGAGCGAAATAATCCACATCAGATTAAGCAGCTTAAGCTTTAAATATGTCTTAGGAATTTTATTTTATGCTTTAACCTTTGCCTCTTTTAGACCAGAGATTATTACTTCTGTTGCTCTAAATTGAGTTTTGTATTTTTTAGGCTGCTGAGGTTTTTGTTATTACTGATACTGCTAGTGTGGCCCCCCAAAAATCTCTATCATCAATCAACTGTAATACATCAGCAGTTATAGCTTGATATGTTGCTGCCCTTTATTCAAAAGCTGGTTCACTAAAGCTTTTAAATAAGTGTGTGTAGAGCAAAACTTACACACACTTAAGTCTCACATTAAGGGTTTTAAAATTTCTGTAAGAAAACTTGTTACATCTTGTTCAGTTTTCATTTTTCATTAGTAACAATGAACATTGTTAATAGCATTTTAATAACAATAAAAATCGTTACTAATGTTTTAGTAACAATTTTTATTGTTACTAAAAAAAACTGTTAATGAACATTGTTACTAACATTTTCATACAGAGCATATTTGTACAGAGAAAATACATTTTTGGATTTATATCCCAATGAGAAATACTCTGAAGTTAAAATGAAGATATTTTTACACACTTGGGCAACATGTAGCAAAACATCAAGAGTAAACATGAACATTTCACTGGATTAACTGCCAATCAGATGATTAAATGGATGTTAAACCTTCTCCTCTACTTTTTAAAATCTTGTTTAAAACATTTCCTCTGACTTTCAAATTAGGATCGGATGTCAATGTATGGAAATATCGGATCCCAATCAGTTTGATTCAGTATTAGTTTTGTTTTTTTATGCCTCTTTCCTGTTAACATTTGCATATTTTGTGCATATTGTCTCTCCTTTATCTGTTGTGCTTGGCTATTCTGGTATTGTGCAGCACTTTGGTCAACATTGTTAGTGTTTTCAAATTATTTTCTTAGTGCGGTTGTTACATAATGCAAGACAAGCAAACCTATGAGATTTAGGACACAAATCTTTCCAAAGTACCACAGTTATGAAAATTAGGGAAAACTTGGACATTTTTGCTGAGGTCAGCTTCTCAGGAAAACTGTTCCTTAATCTAAATCCTTTTTCCATTTCAGACTGGAACACGGACAGCAGAATAATACTTTTCTAAAGGATTGTGTGAAAACGGGAGGTGCATTTTTCTCACAGAGTAAATGGTGACTTCTTCTCTCTTTACAGGTTAGTGGGTGGAAAATCCACCTGTGAGACCCGTGCTGATTAGTTGCTGAATTAGGCATGGGAGGCGTAACCACAAGCAGGGTAAGCCTTTAACGCTCTTCATACAGAAAGATCTTGTTTCGCAGACATGTTCCTACAGCAACCCAGAAGGGACAAAAACCAAACAAACACTGGTTTTATGAAGAGCCTTTAACATTGTTTACAAAACCAGCCGCCTTCATATTCACCTCTAGATGAGGAAAGCCTCTTAAAACAAATAATACATTCTTTATTAAAAGTAGCACTGAAAATTAAAATTCACATTAAATTTGAGAAATGTGAGAAAACCATTTTTAGAAATATTTTTATCAATATTGGACATTTCACATGTCTGTAGCACAGCGAGACCTTTGACCTTTTTCTAATTTTCCTTTACCACTCCACTGTTAATTTGATCATTTGTTTTGGATCTTTATCCTACTAAAAGACCCAATTACCTTTACATTTTCCTGGCCTTTCAAAGAAAAACACCCAAACAATAAGTATACGATTATCTTTTTATTTTTTTGTTCATTTTTATCCTTTCTTTCATGCCAAAACCACCCAGAGTGTTTGCTGCTGAAAGAAATCTTAGCTTTATCTGACCAAAGCACACAGTTCTAGTTAAGTCCCGGTGGAGATAAGCTAACTGTACATTTATGTTTGTGATGGTAGGACAGATAAGGCTTTTTTCAGCTGTTAAAATGTCAGAACAAATATGCCACTTTGCCATTTTTTTGAATCATAGTCTAGCCTTGAAGAAACGGGCTAGCGTGTTACGTCATATTTTTACCCCAGAGAAACAGAAACTCATGAAGCACCAAGTAGTTCCTGGAAACTCTCAACTTTAATAGTTTAATTTAATTTAAAATTTGATACCAATATTTGCATTGCTTGTGATTATATACTGTTGAAACCAGATGTTTGCAAACACTGATTAAAAATGAATGTAAATGTTTGAATTTGAGGAAGTTAAAAAAAAAGAGTTCTCAGCAAGTTTTCTGGCTTTAAACAAATAGAAATAATTTGGGTAATTTTAGATGTGACTCAACTTCAGACAATGAGGAAAACAAATGATTGCATGTTTATGGTGTGTAAATACAATTATTGTTTGCACCACCATAAGTGACATTCTGAAGTTTTATTTTATTTTTTTAAATAAAAGCATTTAAGATCATTTCTGTGTAAATAATGAACAGAAATTCATCCCAAACTGAAACGGTGTACAGTGTTGGCTTTTTATTCTTCTGGAGGTCAACAAAGGTCAACTTGCATACACATAAAAAGTTGAGGACCATCAGACGGCTTGTTTGGAGTGTTTGAATGACATCATGTCGCTTTACAGAAAATGCAAACCACTTAAATACAGTTAAAATATTATACAGCAAAGGTCAATAAATTATCCACAGGGTGAGTTAAATAGATCGATTTACAACCTTCAGTGCAACATGACATTATGTTAAAGCATTTTCACTTTTTAGTCATTAAACTTCTACATTTTTCCAACATTATTTCCTTTCAGCAGCAATTTTCCATAATAAATACAGCAGATAACATTTCAGGATTACTTAATTCTCAAAGGAGCTAAAAAGTGAAAATATTTTACCAAAATGAGATATCACCTTTATCAACGCTTCAATCAACTTCAAGAGCAGTTAAAACTGATTTTTACAACAATAAAAGCTACAGTGATTGAACAATGACTGCAATGTGGAGAATAAAAAAACAAACAAAAGGCACAGAAATAAAAAAAGCAGGATGTTGCAGCAAATGGTCAGTAAATTGCTAAAACGTTTCCTAATTAAAAACCCAAATATCTGATTATTTGTATCATAGGTTGAGAATGGTACGACTTGATTTCCAGATGATTTCAACGAACCAGGTGACCTTCAGAATAAAGCGACTCTCTTGGATTACAGAAATGCCCCAACAATAAAATCCTCCATCATAGAATCATGCACTTTAATCGTTCCACCTGCAGCACGTCTGCATTAACAGATTTAAAGTTTTCAGGGGAATCTATGCTCAACAAGCAGAAACTTCACCAGTAGCACGAGACGCTATCGTAGTTAGAAAACAACGGACTCAAGCAGCAGCTTCACTGTGATTACAGTACGTTTACACTGGAGCACAGAACTATTTAATCTGAAATGCATAATGTGGATGTTTGTTGATTAGCTGACAGAGAATAAAGAGCAGAAAGACTGAAGTGCTAATGGAAGCCAATAAAATAGAGAAACAAGGAAATATTACGTTACTTTATCTAAATTCAGCCTGTCAAACTGCATGCCAATAAAATCCAAAAATAGATAAAAAGTTCAGTTATTTCAGAAAACCATTTCAAAATGTTTAACGGATTCATCTCAAGACTTTGACTTTAATTTTAAGAATTATGGCTCATAACTAATGAAAATCCAAATAGTTTCTCAGAAAATTATAATATTACACAAGACGAATAAAAGAGCCAATCAGTTGTTGAGACAACAAAATGTCTCTGCAAAATTAGTCATCTAAGAGTTCAGCGCATTAGCTAAAAGTTGGACGGAAGAAAAAAATGTCAAAGAGGTGACACTCTACCAAACAAACCAAAACCGAGTTTAAAGCTTCAGTAAGTATAAAAATTTATTTCTTTACATATTTGTTGAAGCTTTCACTATATCCTGACAGATTATGAAGCAGATAATCTGTGAAAAAAATGGATGAAATTAAAAAATCAAATTCCTCTGGCTCCCTCTTGTGGTATTACTGCAATTTGGAGAAATACAAAACTCAGAAAAAAAAATCCAACCAGAGACAGGAGGAGGGTCTTAGGAGTGTCAATCAGGCTTGTGTACACGCCACTCAAAACTGCTGGTGTGATAATTACAGAGAAACAAACAAACATTACAGAAAAGCTGCTAATTTCTCACACAGTGATCACCTTCAGACATTGATGCAGAAACTTCACTGGCTTATGCAATTTTCTGAGAAACTGTTAGGATTTCATCAGCTTGAAGCAACCATCTTAAAAACTAAAGTTTTACTTTTTGAATCAATTAAGTGAAATATATAAACCTCTTGATTTTTCTAATTTGCTAGGATGCTTCATCTCGAGTGCGATTCTTACAGAAGATAATACCCGAAGCAGCTCGACGTTTAGGACGCTAAGTGTCTTTTTTCTTAACGAAGCTGCAGCCAGCTGCGTTTCCATCAAACATAAAAATATGCAAATCAAAAGCCAATTTGGGAAAAACTCGATAAAGTTTTTGCGAGTTCACAAAACTGCAATGGAAAGACTGACTCACACGATCGACAACCGGATGTTACTACTGGCAGAAACAACAAAGACGACGACAGGAAATAGGAGGAACATGATGTTTGTTTTTGGTTTTCTTGGCTCCACCAGATCTCTCACAGAGTCGCACAGCTCATAAAAAGCTTCATCATTTGAAAATGTTAACTCCATAACTCTTCGGTAAAATTGCAAGTTTTGCTGCACACGTAGCCACTCTCTAGCAGAGGTTTGTCGCTCTAGCGCAGGGATGCCCAAAGTCGGTCCTCGAGGGCCGGCATCCTGCACGTTTTAGTTCTCTCCCTGGTAGTAGTAACCTTTTCAGCAAGTCAATGTTCCTCTTAGGCCTCTAATGAGCCATCATATGATCCAGGTGTGTTAAACCAGGGAGAGAACTAAAACATGCAGGATACCGGGTCTCCAGGACCGACTTTGGACACCCCTGCTCTAGCGGCTACAGTGAGCGCTAGTGGCAGGATTTTGAATGACTTATTGCGTGAACAAACTTATTCATGTGTGTGACGGAAACACCACAATCACAGAATTCTATTTACTCCAGGCGGTGATGTTAATTCAATAAATTAAAAGTATTTTCTCTTCCACAGGGTCTTTGCGACCAAGGCATTCACCAAATGGTCCATCTTATGTGACTTCCACGGTAAAGTCTGGCCGGGTCCCTGAAGGGAGGAGAAGGATCAGATATTTACTTTTTCCAAGTATGGGGAGAAGGAACTCTGCATAAACTCTCGGGTCCACCCATTGGAATGTCATCCACAGCTGGCAACCTTTGGCCAAATGATAAAAAATTCTTCCAAGAACTTTAATGTCAAATGTGTGTTGGCAGAGTTCCCCGGCCTCGCCGACCCGCCTCGCCAGGCGAGACATCAGGACGGGAGAGGAGATCTACATGTACCGTGGGGTGAGGAAGCAACCGTTTGAGGGGGAGACCAGGGGATGATATCGGCTGGATGAGAGCTCGGCTCACCTCCCTCTCTTTAAAAAAGTTTACAAAGTAAAAATTCAACATTTGCACACATTTGTAATGGAAACACAGCTAGTGTTGAACCAAAAGTCAGGCAGGAAATAGGCACCAGTCTGCATAGTTTGTAAAGTAAGACCTCCACTGAAGACTTCCCAAACTGTCGATCTGAATATTTATGGTTCTGACCTGAGGCGGTGACGTTATGGCTGATCTATTTCCACATAAAACAACTTTTTTTTTTCCTGACCTCTAGTTAAAGGGTGTAGCTGACAGGCAAGGAAAGTCAGAAGGTAAAAAAAAGACAGGTAGGAATTAAACGACAACAGCAAGCTCCACTTCGATCATTCTAGACGAGCTCAGGGTTTCCCACAGTGCTTTATAAGCCTGGCGGGCCACCAGGCTTTACATGTGTCCCTACCAGGCTAAGCATTGCTTATTTATTTAATTTTTTTAATGTTTGCATTTTTAAGACTTTATAGTTGGTGTTCAGGTATTAATCTTCCAATCTCTCAATAGCACATAATTATCAAGTGATATTTTCAAATTTCCTGTCAACTTTAACACATTTTTCACTCAAAAACACGACGTGCCGCTGGATGAATGACTGCCGTAGCACCAAACCAACGGGCTTAGCAAGTTTTCTGGAGGAAACCCTGGAGCTAAAGGCTTTCCGATGCTAAAGAACCCCAAACAGGCCGGACAAGGTTGCCAGGTTGAAGGCAAGAGGGTGTGAGGACGTCAACGCCTCCAGAGAACAGATCACAGCCTTGAATCTGAGACAGAGGATAGCAAATACTGTACAAGAAAGGTTCTGTTTATGGAATAAATACTGTCGATGGTTCACCACAATATAACGCGATGAAAAAGACAAAACAGACACAGTCAATCAGAGGAGAGAGAAAAATGAGCGGCAGGTTAGGCTCTTCATCCTCCTCCGGGATGCATGCAGGTTTCTCCACACCAAGAGGCTGGGATGGAAGATTTTCTGTCTTTTTTTTATCTTTTCAGATTTTTTTTTTCACTCCATGGTGGAGAGGGATTAATGCTGCGTCATATCTGGGATGGACAGGATGTCTCAGGTCAAGCAGGGAGGATGGAGGAATTAGCCGAGTGGAGGGGAAGTCACAAGATGAAGACTGGTCCTTATGGAGCAGAGGGGTTTTGGAGTGATGGTGGGAGTGTTTCAGCGCTACGGAAACAGGGGGAGACAGAGACAAAACAAAAACATTAAGTTCAACTTAATCAGAAAGAAAAGAACTGATAATATGAGAATGAATGATAATGACAAGCAGATATCTTACAGTTACTCGCAAAATCATTCTTACAACTTCCACGTTTGGTTACAACCACAAACTTTAATGTATTTTTATTAAGACTTTATGTGAAAAACAACTAAAACTGAAGCATAAAGATAGAAATTGATCACTTTCATTCCAGCTCTACATATAGAAACCTAAAAAAAATGGTCTTGCATTTGTATTCATGCTTGAACAATAAAGCCTCCAGTCACTAGGGGGCAGCAGCGCTCAGACAACATGTTCAGTCCAGTAGAAGAAGGAGCCTCCACCGGCACACCGGTGTACAGAGCTGATTGAGACGAGATACAGAAGTCTGTGGAAGTAAAAAGAAAAATGTCGCAGCCAATTTGGCACAAAAAGTTGTTAAAAAGTTCTATACCTTTTGAAATGGAATAAGTTGATGAAGCTAACAAATAACCAATATTTACAGTTTTTTTTAAAATGAATGTTACTCTTTAAAAATCCACATCCCATTTGCAACGTATTTCGAGAATCAAAGTCTGAACTGTCTTAAACAGTGTGAACTGAGTTTATAAATGGAAATTGTCGCTTTGAAAGACTAGCAACAAATTTAAGTTGCTACAGCTAATTTTTATACGAATCTGCATTGATTGTAAACAGGATGTTGGTGCCAGTAGAAAGAAATACTCTTAATTCTCAACAGGATTTAAATTTGGGGAAAGCCATGAATTTCTTCTTGCAACTCCATCCATAAAGATCTGCAGTTCACTGCGAGTCACGTAGAAATGTTACAGAAGAATAGAAGGAAATTGCAATACATGAAGCAAAACTAATATTGCAAATCACCCTGAAAAATAAAAAAGCCTCTCTGTAAAATATGTCGAAGTATTGGTCATTTTGTGGGGTGAAAACTGTAGTTCCTTGATATATTTTGCAAATAACAGACAAAAATTTCAGCCTTTTGATGCATAAAGCCTAAATTTGTAGAAATGAGTTAAGAATAGAGTCCCAATAAAACACAGAGGTTTGTGGTTGTAATTTGACAAAATGTGGAAAAGTTCAAGTGGTATGAAAACTTTTACGAGTCACTACAAGCCATGCAACAATCAGCAATAAACCAATTAAACCTACAAATCTCTTGGCAAAACACACAAAGGTTAAAAAAACCAGAATGCATACAAAGCAGCTTATTCAACATCTTTATAATATTTATTTATAATACTTTCTAATCATAAGCTGCTAGTTTTTCTTGCGAGAGCCTTTAGAATGAGAGCTCCGGGCCCTGGAAGATGCAGCCTGACTTTTATTACCACAGTTCCTGTTGACAGCACTGTGTGATTCCTCTGTGCTTCTATTTACGGCGGTGGAGGATCTGCCTCTAGACTCTCTGCAGACTCCGCTCATCCTGGGCTTACCAGGCGGGTTGTGAGCAGACAGAGCCGCCACTGTTTGGGCCGCTGAGTATCTGGAGTTTGGCTGTGAATGAACCGACTCTGACGGCAACGAGTAGCTGCTAGCAGCTGCTCCTTGCACGGATTTAGACCTGCTCTGCTTCTTCCTCACAGAGGCGTCCAGGCGTGTTTTTGGGTCAGGGTTTTGCCGGCTTTCGCCCCATGCTTTAGCTGTGTTAGGATACACACGTGAAGCTTTAGAAGAGGTTAGATCATCGGCGTGTGAAGAGGAAGCAGACTTGTGCCTGCTGGAAGAGGAAGAAGCAATGTGAGTTTTGATGAAAGTGTCCTGGCGCACAGGGACCGAAGCTCTCCGGCCGGACGCAGCCCTTCGTCTATCACTCGTACTGACTGTTAAGTCACTGCTCAAAGAACTGGTGGAGTCTTTACGAGGCAGAGAACGTCTATGACTCACCTCCGTATTAAAAACATCACTGATACTACGACTTCTAATGAAGGTGGCATCTCTTGGGAGACCCCGGCCACCGTGGGACCGGCTGCTTGTGTGAAAGCTGTTGTCGGAAGAAAGAGAAGAGGAGGTTCTTACAGGGCTTGTGTGGAGACTTCGGGTTAGAGCTCGCAAGTGGTGGGTGGCCGAGGCGGGGACGCTGCTGCCGAGGACGGGGCTGGCCCGCGGACTGCTCCTCAGCTGGGGCCTGCCGGGGCTGCTGCGGGGGCTGCGGGAGGCCCGGCCCGACTTGGCGGCCAGCTCTTTGGCCCGGGAGCGCCGGGGGCTGCTGTTCAGGCTGCGGGGGGCCTGAGGAGCCTCCAGGTCCTCCAGGCGCTGAGTGAGGGCCAGTTTCTGCTGGATGGCCATGCGCAGGAGGGAGTTAAGAGTCTTCTTCTCGTCCTCTGCAGCGGCAAGCTGCCTCTGCATCTCGTCCAGCTGGGTGACGTACTGATCGCACCTGGAAGACGTGGACAGGGTCAACATGCAGCATGCGCAAACAGGCAGGCAGGAGCTCATCAAAAGGCACATATAAACAGTCAGGTTAGAGACAGAGTGAGTCTGTTAGAGCAAACGCCAACTAACACCGCAAATAAGACGACTTTTAGAATCTGAAACGTTGCTAATTATGTTGGAGAACTGAAACAACTTTTGCTGCGCTCAGACTAAATCTGATTAGAGCGTCGAGGAGCATTTCCAACAGAAAATACTGCAGATGGAAAATCTGAACTTTTGCAGACGAACGTAGAGCGACAGCCAATCTGAGACTTCGCTCTGCAGAAGAATGCAATTGTGTGAAAAAAAAATTTCTAACTGGATTGTTTGACACAGACAAAACAAAAGAAAAAAAAGAAAAAGAGGTTTTGATCACTTCAGGAATTTCTGAACATTCATGATTTTCTTTATATATATAACGAGAATTTAAATTAATAAAGCCACAATTATAAAACCTATGATGCTGCATGTGTTCATCACCATCTTTAACAGCATTTTGTTGAGTTTTAGAGCCAGAGACAAAACAAAACGAAGTATGAAGGTGAGTGGAGCGAGTCGTCCACGTGCAGTTCCAGCATCCCTCCACATGGTGGCACTACTAACTTAAACTTGAACCATAACCTTTTCCAAAGCTGTAATCTGTTGGATCAGACTTCAGCTGGCCTTGATTACTGTCTGTTCTTGAATCCTTCTTAAGGACAATCAAGTAGCAGCTCATAAATGTCTGCAAACGGACCAGACAGGCTGATACTCGTCCAGGAACCTCTGAGCCGTTTAACACCTGCTACATCAGTAAAAATAAATAAATCTGAGAATTAGGCATTTTTCTAGTTTATTGCATTGGTATAATCACTGCTTTCAAATCGAGCAGAGCAGTTCAGTGAGGGAGAGTTTGGTGATCTTGGTTCTGTTGAGTTTTACTCGTTTCGTGCAAACGTTCGGACCTCTTCCTCCCCAACACGACCCGCCTGAACCGGACAAATCGGTTTCCCCGCACAAGGCTGAGCATGTGGCTTATAATCTTCACGTGAAGCCGTGGATCGTGCACGGGTGTAATAAGAACGGTAAGCTCATTACCCACTAACGAGGGCTTTTACAAAGCATTTAGTCCTAGAAAAGACTTGTACAAATATTTTTTTCAGGTTTCAGATAACAGAAATAAAAACCTTACCGGCTGGCAAACATGACTCTGAGAGACGAGAAGGTGGCAGCGTCCTCCTTCAGGGCTTTGAGCTCATTCCTCAGTTTCATCATGGTCTCTGACACCATGCTCTTCTCCGTCTCGTACTTGGTTTTCAGATTAGACAAGGCCAACTCCGCCGTCTGCAACGACAAAAACAAAAACCACCTCAATATCAAACATTTAAACAAGGTTTGTGCACCTTTCTCAGTAAAATTCAAGTTTTCAAACTTTTCCAGCACCAACTTTAAAGTTATAAACAAATGAGCTAAACCGTCTCAATTCAACATATATATTATTTATTAATGTTAATATTTTGTGATGGTACTCTACAGCATAATTATAACTAAATTTTATGTTTTGAAGTATCTCACACATACCCCAAATACCAGACTGACCCGAGAACAAAACAAAAAAATCCCCCAATTTTAATAACTTTGTTTAACCTATAAAATATAACCAATGTCAATTATAGGGATCAATAAGTCACTGAGCTATTAAGAATAATAGATATTCATTATGTTGATACAATCGAAACAAATCACCTTATGGTAAATTACCTTCTTGCTCAAATTAAATGCTTAAACTCAAAGTTACAACAAAATTTCCAAAAATGCTCCCAACTTTTCTGGCATTTAGCAAATAGAAATAATTTTGGTCATTCTAACCAACTTAAAACAAGAAAAGTTTAGTCTGATTTAACTTCACACGGTCACAAAATAAAAATGTCTTTATTGGCTGTATAAAAATATCTGGTTTTAACTTTAATGTTTTCAAAGTTTAGGTTTTTGATCAAACCGATTACATTTATTACCGTGCAGTTTGGTCACCAAACACTTTCAAGGACTTTTAACAATAAACAAGCACTTTGCTAATGTTGAAAATACCGAATTGAAAAGCAGCTGTACGAACCTTAAAGTAAGAAGCTTTTAATGGTTTCATTCAAACATTTTAAAAAAAGTGATTTAAAAAAAAAAAGAATGCAACAACAATATTTGCTTTTCTGAGACTTTACCAACAAAGCAGTGGTGCATTTCTATAACAGTGTGTTCTGGGCATCAACACAGAAAAAGCTTTTTATTTGAGTTATTTGGTAGAAGCTCTGCGAAAAAAACAGCTACCAACTGAAGCAAACAAATATAAAAAATAACGAAAAATATAAACGACCAAACCAACTTAAGCGACTGACTGCTGCAGTTCAGACTAAAAATAAATGAACGCCGTTTGATTGACATCAGGAAAAGCAGCGGGTCGCTTCTTCAAACAGAACATTTAGGCGTTCTGTTGGTACCAGGATAACAGGACATGAGGACTGTACAGCCCTTGATGATGCTAAGCTAAGCAGGAATCTGCATCACTCCAGTGATAGTAAAGCCAAACCAAATCTAATGCAGTATTATAAATATTTTATTACAGACGAACCGGAGTCCTGAGCCCAGTCTGTCCCAGTAACAGCATCATCAGTTTAACAGTGTGACGTGCAAATACACATGGAATACATCAAAAACGTCACCTGGAGACTGTTTGGAGGAATGAGAGAAACGACAGAAGTAGGTCAGATGAGATAAACGAGTGGAGGAGAAAGCAGGCTTACGATCTGGAAAGTCTAAAAATCATTCAGGAAAAGGGAAACTCACTGGCCCCTTTATTAGGTACACCTGAAGATCACGATATAAACATTAGCCAATCAGATGGCAGCAACTCAGTGCATCCAACATGGTGAAGTGGGGAGATATGGCTTATTATGCTTCCCGGAAGCATAATATTATGATTATGATACGTCTTTCTCAAACGTATCTGCGTAACAACTGTGACGTTAGCTCAAAGTGTGATGCTACAGTTAGCTTACCAAAGGATTGCGTTTAAAAATAATAATGGATAAATGACTGAAGACCGAGTCACTAAAAAGAAAGCCTGAAGATTATGGAGGAAAGTTTCTCAGGATGAGTTGCAGAACTTTTGTTTTTGAACACTTTTATGATGCACAGCATCGAGGCGGTGAGCAGCGCTGCACCCCACGCTGACTAACTGCATCTTAACACCTAAAAATAACAATATTTATGCTCGGTTATCTGCTGGCTGAAAGAAAATGTTTGTTTTTGTCAACACAACTCAAGTCTATTCTTTCTTTTCTTATGCTTCTAAATTACAAATAGTCCTAAAATGCCATTAGTGCACACAACACTTGAAATAAAGAACGTTTTAGAATCCACTTTCAGAATCTGTACATAACTCAAAATGACTTGTTCATGGTTTTATTGCACCACCCTTCACATTCGGAGTAGTCTCCACGAGTTAAGAGACTAACATTTTCATTTCAGGTGTTATATATTAAGATGTTGCATTATTGAGGAGGTAATTTAAAGTTGGGTGGTCCGTGAGTGTTTGTTAAATGGGATAAGTGGTCCTCAGCCTGAAAACAGTTTGAGAAACACTGGTCTATGGGTTACACATAACATGTTCATCACATTTCTGCACAAACGTTTAACCTACATCGACAGATAATGCTGCTGGAATAATCAACCTAAAAGACGAGGAAAAGTGCTGCAGCTTCGTTTACCTGCTTGTTTGCCTTCAGGACAGTCCGCAGGGTTGCAATCTGCTCCCTCTTCGTGCTGAGAAGGGATTTGAGTTTCAGGACTTCCTCCAAAAGGCTTTCGGTGTCCCGCTCCGACTCCTCGCTGCTGCTGAGCCCAGAGTACGGCATCGCTCCCCTCTGACGGCAGAGATCCACAGCCACCTGAGTGGACACGCAGGGACAGAGAAAAGTGATTTAATGGATGTTTTTCTGCTTTGCTAAATTTCTTACACGTCTGCAACAGTTTAAAACAACAAACCACTTTATTATTTACAATATATTCAGCAACAACTTTCAAATTCCTAGCATAGAGTTGGGCGATATGGACTTTAAGTTTCATCATGATACTTTGTAGTGTTATAGTGATAAAGATAAATGTGGCAGCAAAAACTATTCATTACTTATTTAGGTAACTGTATGTCTGCGACTGTCCTTAACCAAATGCTACTCTTTAGAAAGAAAACCATCTGTAATGCACTTCTTTAGGCCACCAGTCACATAAAAAAATTAATTTATATCACTTAACTGCCCACAGTAAATTATTCTAATCATATTTTCAATTTTATTGATATTCTCATTGAACAAACTGTGGAGAAAATGGTAAAACTAACAATCCTGACAATATGGACAGTTTAAACATTAATTTGAACTTATCTCGACAAAGCTAACATGACACGATAAATGCCCACCCTCAGTTGTAGAATTAATTTTTCGCTTCAGAGAAAGAACAAATGTAAGCTTTCCAGTGTTTCAAATAATGTTTGCTCAAAGGATTGTGTTTTCCTCAGGCCACAACCCTTAACTTTGACCCCTGATAATCCGATCCATTCAGACCAACACACACAGGCACGTGTCGCCACAGCTCTGAACCGCTGCTGGATTTGAGAGGCACTCAAGAACATTTGCTGTCTGAACACAACGTCAGGTTCAAGGAAAACTGTACAGGGGAAAAGCTTTCACTCTGAATATCAGCCTGGCTTTTAGTAGCAGCCTGAAAATAAGATTTGGAAATTATTTATTCCTGTTTGTAAGAGGTGAGCTGGTGCTGCCACAAGGTTCAGTCCTGGGACTCCTCGTATTTACCATCTACATGCTACATTACAATGTCACCAGGTGACTACGAACTCATACAAGCACCAAAAAGATGATTAGGACAAATCAATGTGTGGATGTGACATAACTATCACCAGATGACCAGAAAAACTGAAGTTATTATCTGTGGACCTAAAGAAGAACGATCTAGAGTTAATGCAAAGCTTCAGCTATTACAGTAATTAACTAGAGATCATATCCGAACCTTCAGAGCCACATAAAGACGGTTACAAAGTCAGCCTTCTATCACCTGAAGAACATTTCCAGGATTAAAGGTCTAATGTCTCAGAAAGATCTAGAGAAACTCATCTATGCGTTTATCTTTAGTCGCATTGATTCTGCAGCAGTGACCTCACAGGTCTGCTTGAAAAATCAGTCCTCAAGCTGCAGCTGATCCAGAACGCCACTGCTGGCATTCTGACTAAAATCAGGCATAGAGCGCATCATACCAGCTTTAAAGTCCTTCCGCTGGCTCCCTGTAGCTCAGAGAATAGACTTTTAAATGCTATTATTAGTTTATAAATCACTGAATGGCTCAGCACCAAAATACAGTAAAGATCTGCTGTTGTCATAGCAACCTTCCAGACCTCTCAGGTCTTCTGGTTCTGCTCTGAATCCCCAGAGCCAAACATGGAGAAGCAGCATTCAGCTTCTTTGCGCCACAAATCAAGAAATCTGCAAAACAGCTGAAACACTGAGTTCCTCTAAATCAACCAGTTTAGAGCTGGCTTTGAATCATAGTAACTGGATCAATACATTTTATGTACATCTACTTAATGATTTTAATATGCATATTACTTGTTTCATAATTGATGGCTGATGTTTTTATGATGTAAAGAACTTTGAACTGCCTTGTTGCTGAAATGTGTCTCAGACACCGCCCTCTTACCCTGAGGTGCTTGATCTGGCAACGGATGACAGCAACCAGGTTGGACACATTGGACGGGTCCCTGAAATCCAGAGTGGGGGATCCGGGACAGGTCAGCGAGTCTGCGCTGGATCCCGCGCTGTCCACCTCGCCCATGAACTGCAGCGCCGCAGCTTTGGAGATGAACATGTCGTTTGCCCGAGGCTTCTTCTGAGCGTTGTGTTGGGCGAAGACGTGGTGTGACCTTCGCACTCCTCCTCCGCCACCACCCCTAGCGTTGTCCCGGTAGTAGTCCAGAGTGACCCGTTTGGGTGTAATGTTGTTGCACACACAGATGTGGTGGTAGAGGTTGGACAGCTCCTCGGAGAAAGCCAACAGCTCCTCCTGAGCGACGCTCAGATGCCCTTCAGAGTCGGTCGCCACTTTCCGCGTGGCTCCGATCTCCTTCTCCAGCTCGCCGATGCGCTCCTGATCCTGCTTGCTGGACTTGATGCACTGCCGGATCTTGTCGGCCAGCTCCTGGGCCTCGCCCCGCCATCGCTCCTTCTCCTGCTTGTATCTCTGCTCGAGGGTGTTGTACCGCGCACCTGCCTGAGAGAGTTCGTCTCTCAGCTTCAGGAGCTCTTCGCTGGCCGCGCGCATTCGTGCTTCCAGCACCTCTTTGCTCTTAGTGTCCACCTCGTAGTCGAAGCCTTCACTGCCATCCTCTCCAGTTTCCACCTTCTGCCTCTCCTCTGCCTCCGGGTTTGGATGCGGACGACTTTGCGCTGCTTCCAGCTGCTGAGTGAGCGCGCCAACCTTGTCCTCCTGCTGACTTAGAGCCTGTTTGGACATCATCAGCTGCATCTGCAGTTCCTCCACTTTGCTACCCAGGCTGGATTTCTCCCTTTCTGCCTGAAAATACACACACACACACACAAAAATAAAAAAAATAAAATAAAAAAAATATGTAAATTAGGAAAGCAAGTAATCGATTAATGAGTCATTTTAAAGTTGATTTATCTCATTGATCAAGTAATCAATAGAGAGGCGACTGTTTTTCCATATCAAAGGACTATTTTCATATTTTCATATATTTTCATTAAAATTTTCATATTGTACTGAATTAAAAAAATAAATTTTACCATTATTTTGTGTCACCTCTATTAAATACTGACTGAATAAACAGAAGATTGTGACTCTTACAATTCTAAACTTAGACTTATTTTTAAAATGAAACAAAGCAGAAACCTCTCAGGTTGCTGAATAGAAAATTAAATTAAAAGATGAAAAGAATAAAATAATTGAAGCACTTAATCCCCCATTAACAGAGCTATTCATATATTAGTACCGTCTCTGGTGCCTTTGAAGGGATGTTAAAACTTCGCTCCATAAAATGCATTAACTAATCCACGCTTACTGGCGCCATGTTTTCTTCCGTCACGTTACAAATTCCCTCTCCCTCCGCTTTTCTGTCAACATATCCTCGGCTTCGTAGCACATCAATAATTGTTTAATGAGAAGCTAACGCGTTCTGGTGAATGAGTGCTGTTAAACTTAAAAGAACCGCATAAAGTGCATTTTATATCCCACACCGGACTCAGATTGGACCGTTTCTATTTCCCGCTATGCTATGGATCCGCCATCTTTGTTTCTGTATCTACGGCTCAGCT
Source organism: Poecilia formosa (assembly GCF_000485575.1). Taxonomy (NCBI): domain Eukaryota; kingdom Metazoa; phylum Chordata; class Actinopteri; order Cyprinodontiformes; family Poeciliidae; genus Poecilia; species Poecilia formosa. The sequence continues at coordinate 181,242 of NW_006799996.1, forward strand.
TCAGGATAACCAGCGGCGCCCTCTGCTGGATGGCGGCTAAACTACAACACTGAAAGAAGATCTAAGCTAACGTTATCAGTAAAAAAAAAACAACAAAAAAACAACAAAACTCTAACCATTCCTAGTTTTCATTCAGATAATTCGAACTGACTGAATTTATTTTAAGAGAACGAAAGGACGATTTCTCAGACTTCCCCTCCCTCTTCCTCTTGATGCATTTTTAATGTAACCACATGCAGATCCAGAGACCAAACATCTGCTAGACAGGAGCTTTTAAACCCAACCCCCCAACTTAAGTGCATCATACATAATGTATTTCCTCCAAACAAAGAGAAGGGACAACTCGATATGTTCTTAATTATTCGAGACACATTCTCTTAGAAGGAAGCTGCGTTGACAATAACTAGGAGTGGACTAAAATTTCCCAGTGAAGCAGTTGTTGCGCAACAATGCTTATCCTGCAGCAACATGGAGCGGATGTGGTTTCCAACAGGAAGTGCCAGCTAACAGCTTAGTCACACAGAACAAATGGTGCTGAAATTTCCTCACTTGGAACAATAATGGATGTTAGTATTAAACTGAACCTGAGCAGACAAAGAGGAGTTTCATCTAAAATCTACAGATATATGAGATTAGTGATTTGGTTTGCTAGAAACAACAAGAGCAGGCTAATATTTAGACACAATTACTCATTTAAGATGAATGAACAGGTGTGATTTTATGTAAAAGTAACATGCTCAGTCCTAGAGTATGATAGTGTGAAAAATATTGGATCCCCTTACAGATTTCCTTTTTTTTTGTCATGCAAATATTTTAGATGAAACGCATTTTAATTTCAGGCAAAGATAATCTGAGCAAAAAGTATGTTTTAAAAAGATAAAAAGAAAAACCAACAACAGAAACATTACTCAACCAAATCCTAATTTAGCATTTTTCTTTAAATGCGCTGTATTTTGTACTTTCAGGCATAGTGCCATTTTATCGCTCAATCAAGTATCTATTATTTTAAGCTAGTGTAAAAATTCTGCATAAACCAGACATGACTTAAAAGTAATTTAATGCAATTTAATGTGCTAAAATTGGGCCCCTGTCTCTTTAAGAAGCTCCTGCTCTTTCCAACACTCCACCTTCGGCACGTCACCACAACAATGCTCCTCCATGATGCCGTTTACAACTGTTCTTTGGAGCTCAGTGACAATAAGAAATATGAATTGTTTCTTTTTTTAGGTAACTCTATGGCTTTAACTGTGTGTCACAGCAATTATAGCCCCACAAACACAAATTCTGCTCTTGAAAAACATTTGAATGTCCCAAATACGCTTATTTAGGACACCAGGGACATAAAGAGGTAAATTATTATAATAGGAAATTTATCATGAAGCAAGATAAACGATTCAGGAAACGCCCACCCCTAGTTCCACCAGGTGTTTACTAACTAATGCTGCTGCTAGTCTGCAGGAGCTGAGTGGGGAAGGCACAGTGGGGGGTTTTCTGTGGGCTGGAAGCTCCAAGAAGGAACTCAGTGGAAATAACTTTGTGAGAGCAACCGTTCAGGCACCCAGGGTTTCCCCCAGTGTATTATAAGCCTGGCGGGCCACCAGGATTTACTTGTACCCCCACCAGGCTAAGCATTGCTTATTTATTTAAGTCTTTTTAAAATGTTTGTTTGGTTTTTTTAAGACGTTATAGTTGGTGTTTATCTTCCAGTCTTTTAATAAAACATAATTATCAAGTGATATTTTCAAATTTTCTGTCAACTTTAAACACTTTTTAACTCAAAAACACGACGAGTCGCTGGATGAATGACTGGCTACCGGGCTTAAAGATTTAAGAATTCCTCAAACATGAATGAACTTTTTTGATGAGGAAATGACAATATAGCATGACATAAAGCTCAAAAAAGTGGATTCTACACAATACTCCACCTCTGAAACTCAGTAGGAAAGTTATTTTTCAATATCATTAAGGTAATATTTGTATGAGTAGTAAAGCTGGTTCTGTTGCATACCTGTAGCAGCTGCTGTTTTAGTTTCTGACTGTCTGAAAAGTGCAGCTCACTCAGCAGGTCAGACACCAGGCCTGAGGCTGGAGCGCGCAGGAAAACGTCGCTGTTGCGCGGCGTGGAGTACCGTAGGCCGTTGCTTTTGGAGCTGGGCGCAGACGCAGACCCGTTGGTGTGACTGCTGTCCTGGTTCTCTTCCTGAGTGTCGCCCTCCCCGCTGCGGCCCTCCTCCTGGCTGTCGTCCAGCTGGTCCAAATGCAGCTCCAGGTTCCCCACGGAGTCGAACGGGTTGAGGGTCAGGGCGGAGAGCTCCCGCCGCAGACTGTTCTTCTGCTCCCGCTCCTCCTTCAGGGCTTCCAGGGCCTCATCCAGCTGCCGCTCCGCGATCTCCCTGAGCCTCGCGGCTTCTTCCAGCTGCGCTCGCAGCTCATCTTGCTCTTCGTTCTTCTGGGATAGCTCAAGCTTTATTGATTCAAACTCCACCTAAAAGCAGAGAATGAATGCATTTTCTTTAAATAGAGATACAATTTCACCCAACCATAAATTATCATATTTCTTCTTACTATTACCTTAAAAAACATTACAAATTTCACTCTTTTCAGGATCCGACAGACAGACACAAAGGTAAACAGACTTATGTACGGACGGTAAACAACATGTAAACAAGATTTAAGGATGCAGAAATGGAAAAATGGACAAACTAATACGTGTTTGGCAAGCAAGCGGAAAAACAGACAAATAAATGAATTAATTTATGTCTAACTGGGCGGACGAACAGACAAATGGACAGGTAGAACTTCAGACAATTAGATTTAGGAATACAATCTGGAAATTTAAGCATTTTCTCAAACTCCGTGTCTGTTTTCCAGATCTTTTAAATGCCAGGGAAATACTCCCCGCCGCTGGAATTTACAGCTTTTGGCAGACTGCTTAGAGAGCTCCTTCCTTGTTGGCAAAATGTGTGGCTAAGATGAAACTTATGAGAAGACATATCTTATTGTAGCAACACTTAGACGTGTGCAGTGGCTGGTTCATCCAGTTTATTTACAACAGAACTAAGGGAGCAAGGACAGATAAACCGAACTCTACCAGGTGGAAATCCTGTAAGGTTGTGTAAACACATCATCAGGCTATTTAAAGCAAACCCACATCTTTACCTGTATAAATAAACGCCAAACACATTTTACATGTTATCTGCAATCTTGCTGAGCTGTTGTAGGACAGAGCTGTAGCTGGCTCTGACCTAGCAGCTAACTGTTCAGCAGCAAACGATTGTTTCAGTAATCGATTATTCAGACAATCGGATTAAAAATTTGTCATATTCCACAGGCTTCTCATTTAACCACTTAAGCCTTTTTGATACAATATTAAAAATACATTAAAATATACAAATAAAATAAATTGCTTTTTAAGTAAGAAAGTAAGCATTTCAATGCCAAAAATACAATAACATGGCATTCCTTTAGTGTATGCTTGATAACTTGTAGATTAATTGACTTATTTTTGGAGCAACCAACTAATAATTGGATAACAAAAGGTGCTTAAAAGGAGATTTTCTTGTTTACAGAACTTTAATCAGGTAAATATGTTCTAGATGGAACATTACATAGAACATTATATAGAACATATTTACAAAACGTTGTGTTTTTTTTTTTACTTAAATGCAAAATGTATGTATATATTTTTTCTGTGTGTTGTTCTTTCAGCAAATGGCCTGTTTTGAGTTGGTGTACTGCAGTTAACAATTAATTAATAAATAAATTAGCTGACAATTATTTAAATGATTGAATAATTGTGATTAATCAGTTTAGCCCCAACGAAATGCACACTCTGAGCAGATGGCATCAGTCCAGCAGCTTCTGCCCCACGGTTACCAACGGCAACAGGGGAAAAAAAGGGGGAGGAGCCGGCAGTTACTGGTCGCTACGGCAACCACCAACTGCCAAGAGCAACATAACAGAACTTAAAACACCAATAAATGTGAAACAACTTCTTGACTAAACAAAATGAATTCAAAGGACAAACAAACAAATTTTGACAAATTTCACATGTATTGTATTGTTAGAATAAAATCCTGTTACATACACACAATTAACACAAACTCAACAGGCAATGGGGGGGGGGGAATGGCCAAATGACAACTGACCTGGTTTTCCTTTAGCACAGACACTTGTTTCTGTAAGGAGATATTTTCCTCCTCCAGCTCGCCGTTGTCCTGCAGCTGACGCAGCTCGCGTACTTTATATTCCTTCATTTCATCCCTCAAGTGGTTCTTCTCCGCTTCCAGACATTCGCATTCCTACAGAACACAGCAAAACTTTCAATTCAGACTGGAAAGTTGACAAATTGATTAATTAACTGAATACAAGAGGCCCCAACAGGACTGATTGGTGGATACACAGCGTACCTTCTTCAGCTGGTTGGAGAGCCCCCCCAGCCTGTCGAGCTCGGCGTGGGCGTTGCCCAGAGCAAGACGCGTCTGTTTGAGCTCAGCCTGAACTTCCTCCATCCGGGTTGCCATGGCAGCCTCTTTGGAGGCCGTCTCCTGCAGCAGGCTCTCTTCCCGACACTCTCCATCAGCAGCTGCACGCTTCTGGCTGCTCACAGAATCTGCAAAAGCCTTTACACAAACAACAGAAGTGAAAAATGGAGGGAAAACGTGAAGTATCTCACAAGCATCTGTGTGGAAAAAGTCACTGAGTTGATGGATGAATCAACGACAACTCAAAGTTATCCTAGATTCATAAAAAGGATAGGAATAAATGCAGACTTTAATAGTCATGTTCCTAACTATATTGTTCCAGAAACACAGTAAAAGCCTAATGCTTGGCTTATAGCTGCATAATGCAGCTTTCTATAATCAGGAAGCAGAACACTGATGGCTACTGATGAAATAAACGCTGAAAAATGTTTCACTGAAAAGCGCTTTGTTGTTACATAATAATGCTAATTGGAGGCACTAGCTCACACTGCTCTCCTTAAATCTTGAATATCCAAGAAATTGTGTTGAAGCCGATTATGAAAGAATTAAAATTCTGTAAGCCTGTGACCCTTCAGAAAGAGCTTCTCCTAACATGGAGCCTGAAAAATACCTTTGTGCTTCTCTGCAACATTTTTTACCAAGTAGGGCTTCAACTAATGATTATTCAAATTATCGATTAATCGACTATCCTGACGATTAATCACATAAAAATAAATTGTAAAACTTCTCCTACAATTGTTAATTCAGTAATCTGATTAGTTTTTGGATCAACCAATTAATAAAAGGATAGCGAAAGGAGGTTAACAGGAGATTTTTCTTTATGCAGAATTTGAACCAGGTGAAGAAAAATCTGACATTTGAGAACTTTTAGGTATAAGATATCTGCAGACAAAGGTTTGTTTTTGTTTATCTTGAATGCAAAATGTATGCATGTCAGGGTTTCCACCAGTGCATTATAAGCCTGGCGGGCCACCAGGCTTTACTTGTGCCCCCACCAGGCTAAGCATTGCTTATTTATTTAGGTGTTTTTAAAATGTTTGCATTTTTAAAGACTTTACAGTTGATGTTCAGGTATTAATCTTCTAATAACACATAATTATCAAGTGATATTTTCAAATTTCTTGTTAACTTTAAACATTTTTAACTCAAAAATACAACAGGCTGCCCTTGCGCCCAACCACCAGGCTTAGCAAGTTTTCCTGAATTTTTTATTTATTTATTTTTTGCAGTTTTGGCCCATTTACTACTCTGGGTATAATATTCATTTAGCAAATGGCCTGTTTTAGGCTCTGTATAAAATCCAGTTAATTAAATGATTACTATATCAGTTGACGATTATATAAAAGAAAATCAATTCATCACGATTAATCGTTTCAGCCCTGACAGTCTTGAAAGCCTTTCAGCAAAAGCTTGACTCTTAAATTTCTTCACTTTAATAAAATTAATTTATAACAATATAAACAACAACATGATGAGGTTTCCTCTTCATATAGCTTACAGTATGTTGATCTCCCTCACATCCTAGTGCTTCAGATTATTTCTGAACTCAAGGGTCTAAAATATACACATTACTAAAATGCATTAGGAATGGCTGTTCAAATAGTTGGGATTGGCCCTTTTAAATCAATGGTACTGAAGTCCAGATGAAACTTAACTCCCACACCCAGTTGTCTGGGATTCTGTTGGCCGCACCCCCAGTGTGTTATGTACGACGGGTAGTGGACATTTTCTAACAACCACTGCCTATTTTCTTTTGCACATAAAGTAAAATTGGATTTTCAGCTAGGTTAATTTAATGAAACTTAGTTTTTGCCCAAAGAAAATAAGTATTTGTTTCCCTTTACTATTCATATTGATGGGAATATGCCAACTTGTCAACAAATCACATCAAAACCAGAGTAAAATCCAGAGGAAGCCATTTTCAGTAGGAGCAAAACACTAATGGTCTGTTCTGTTCGCTCTACGAAGCAAAATTTTCTGAGTTTCCAGTCGGAAAAACAACCAACAGGAATGCCACTAGAGTTCAGGATTCCTCCTGGGGAAGTCAGAGCTCACAGGGAGACACAGAGTTTACTGTTTGCATCTGATTAAACCCAGAAAGCTGTACAATGTGTTTCTGAACAAAAGGTGGACATCCTGATAATCCGATCCTCGTGATGCCTCAAACATTACATGATAAAGTTTAATTTCCTTTTAGGCCACAAACGAAGCCAAGCTTTTATTTTAGTGGAATAATTATTAAAATGTAATTAATACAAATTTAAATATATGCCTCATACAGCTGCAAATATAAAGAGGAAAAAGATGAATTTTTAAACGGCTGAGAAACGCTGCGAACCGCTCCTCAGCTGTGAAAATTCAAATTATCAGTAGGTGCAGTGAGATAGCACCGTTATGTTATTTGCATTTCTGCCAACATTGTAGAATTAAGCTATCCAGTTGGCTTAAGTTATAGTTATATCACACAACAATATTTATAAATGGAGGATTACAGACTTTTGAGTCTGGGATTAAAAGGTCATGGAAGCACATCGCTGTAAATCTATCACACATGCTGGATCAAATGATTATGTCATCATTGCAAAAAATTCACCCTGGACGTTTTAGTTAAGAGTTTGTTGAAGACTGTATCATTTAAAACACTGACGGCGAACACATTCGTCTTACCTCTCTGAGCTGCTGCAGCTCCAGCTTTAGGGATTCGTGTTCCTCTTCCAGCTGCGTGTGTTTCATCTTGAGGGCGGCGCTCTCTTCCAACACCACCAGCCCGTACCGAGCGGCCTGCAGCTTTTCCTCCGTCGCCTCTTGGAGCTCCAGCGTGAGCCGCATCACCTCGGCCTTCAAGTCTCTGCCGCCCATGTCTGCTTCCACGTCCTCCTCGACCTCGCCACCCGCCGGGTCGGCATCCGTCTCCAACATCTTTACCCGGCCTCGCGCTTATCTGCCGACGATCCGCTGCCACTCCCTCACTCCTCCACCCTCATAACCACCGACCTGCAAACGAGAGGCACAGCATTGACACTTTGGATGATTCTGCTGCTAACAACGCTAGACGGGCTTTCGCAAATTGTCTGTAAACAGCCCGCCAAGCCATCCGCAAATGTAGGTTAGAGCTCTGCCATGCAAAGAAGAAATCATATGCGAACGCTGCAGTCCTCGTTGAGACAAAGTTGATTTAAAAAGGACTGAGTTTGAGTAGAAACGTGTTGTCTGGTCAGGTAAATCAAAATAAATTACAATAAAAAATGCCTGCATATCTGGTGGTACACATCATAAAAGGTAACATTAGTTGCGCCATGGTTTTACAGTTCATTAGTTGGGTTTCAAGGAGTTTTCTCCACTATAAACTCATAGTAAGCCTGCAGGAATAAATCAACCACATGATAAATTAAAACACACTTGATAATTTCCATTTGCATGACTGATTGTTTCTCTCACTTTCTATCAAAGACGAAAGGCTCCAGTCTGGTGCACTGGTCTCAACGTTTTCCCGTTTTGGGGTAAAATTGTGTTTCAGTATCCATTTCATTTGTTGTTTTATTTATTTATTTCAGATGTATACAATTTCCTCCAGTTCTAGTGTTAAATGTTTGCTAGAAATTCAAAGTTTGTTGATCTTTGAGAGGGTGTACTTGCATTATTACGACATTACCATTATGTTATTTGAAAATTGTCTCAAAACAACAATATTATCATTTAACATAATTTCTGGGATAATTTAACATCCAGCAAAATGTATTATTGTGACAGACAGTTATTAAAAACAAATTTTAAACTTCAAAATTAGTACCAAATAAGCTACATTTTATTACCTGCAAGTCACAAGTTATGTAATTTGTAATTTGCAAATAATTTCATTAGGTTTTTATGTATAGCTTACTCAACTTTACTAGAATAGCAAACATTAACATTGTTAATAGTTGAGTTAAAAATTGTTTTAACTTGAACCTCTGCTTGGTGAGGCTAAAGTCTGAAATTACCAAACTGTACGCATTTCATGTGCATCTCATGTTTCAGTGCTGACTCTGCTTATGCTCTCGTGTAAAACTGAAGGGTTTGCGTTTAGAGACAGCACATTAGACTCGTTCAAATTATTTAAAGCTCGGCATGAATGACTCCTGTGATCATCAGCGACAGACAGAAACTGGATCCCATTATTGCAGTGAGATGGCTGAGCTCAATCCTCTCGCATCTGCCAGACTTTGGCTTCCAAATTATAGAATTACAGATGCCAGCTACATAACAAAATACTATTTTTTTTAAAGAAACAACAACGTGGATTTATGTTCCTTTGACGTGGGGAGTCGTCGACACCCTTTAACCGAAGATGGATACATCAGCTGCCCCGGTTGTTGTCCAGCGCCCAGATGATGTAGTTAGTTAGTCATCCTGAAAGCATCTGACGCTACCAGCTCACGAAGCAGTCTCTCTTAGCATCAAATACAAGAATTCAATCGTATATTACGTATTTTCTTAGACTAACCTGTTATATAAATGATAAGAGATCGCCTGACAGGGACGCAGAACCGAACACGACACCGGTACAGAGAAACAGAACACTGACCAGACTGTTAGCATCGGTAGCTTAGCTTAATGTGATGTACACAGCAAATGAAGCCATAATGTAGACTTACTAGAAGAGTTAGGAGATCAAGCATCTAAATCTGATACGTTTTCAAAGCAGATGACTAACCAAAGTAAACAGAGATCTCTCTCTCGCTCTCTCTCTCTAGAATCCTATCAGACAAGCTAATTAGCCCGGACAGTCAGCCATCAGCAGCCAAACTACGTACTCACCTCGCTGTTTTATTTCAACGATGGAGCTCGCTTGCCGCCACAAATCTGCCACCTTGCTCCTTCCAGAGGAGCGCTCAGCAACAGCGGTCTCCTGATCACGTTAGTTAGCGGCGGTACCAGGTTTGGTTTAGCGAACAGCCGCTCCCCTTCCTCCCAACCCACCTGCTTCCCTCGTTTCGCGGAGGGGTCGAGTGTCAAACGCGCGCTGAAAACGTGAAGGCACAGGGGCGCCCTCTTATGTACCACCATGGTACTGCAGATTAAACCACAGCGCTATGGGGTGTTTGTATCTGTGATCGGTTCCGAAATTGAGTAAACGCACTTGACCTTTTAATGTTTAATGTACACAAAGTGCACGTTTATTTGTATAGTTACTTTTAGGAGTGGTTTGATTTTTCTGTTGACTTCGTTAACTAATTAACTTAACTCATATTTCTTATTTTAGTCTTTAAAATATTTTTCACAATGTTTCATATTTATCTCTTTTTAAAAATATTAAATATTTTAGACAATTCAGTTCTTGTGTAGTCTTTTTATGAAATTACTTAGTGTGATCAGGTGTGTCATCGTTCAAAGCTCTAATATGTTATTCTACAATGACATATACAATATATAAACACTTAAAACATTGAAATTGTAATGTTTTCTCATCTTTTTTGATTTAACCATCAAATTATTTGAGTTAATCTTAGAGTTAGACTGTTTAGGCTTAGACTACAATATTCTAAAAGGCTTGTCAGTTTCTTTTAAGCACACACTGCTTTTTTGTAACTAATCTATGTCAAGAAGCATTGAAATAATACTTTTTTGTGTCTTAAAAAAATAATCGTTTTCCAAATACCAATCTCAACTTTAAAGATCCCTTGAGTGCTATGAAATTATTCAGCCGAGCTCTGATCATTATGAGTAACTTAGATTTTGATCCAGAGCAGATTGAAGTTTGCATGTTCTTTAAATAAATTAAATAGCCGTTTACTGACTCTACAGCTAAAGCTAAGAATCTAACGTCAACCTCGGCGTCGTGCTTATTACCGTCTCTATCCAAAAATATATATAATGTATAAAACATAAATATTAAACAGAAGCACCTTGAAATCAATAATAATTACGTTTTAATAATATGACAATAAAAAATAAAAAAGCAAAAGTAGACTTCCGCTTGCGTCGGCCCCAACATCCGGTTTACTTCCGGCTTTTCACAGTGGGTTTTTGCCGCTCTCTAGTTTAAGTCTGAAACCATGAAGCTCGTCACATGGAATATTAACGGCATTAGGACGTTTAAAAGCGGAATAAAAAAGGCTCTTGATAGCCTGGACGCAGATATAATTTGTGTCCAGGAGACAAAAGTCACAAGTAAGTGTTAAAAACAGAGAAGCTACCGCCCATTGTGCTCCAATCAGAGCGCTGTTATGAAAAACAATAAAAGGTTAAACCCATTTATGCTTTTTAGGAGACCTGCTGGATGAACGGACGGCTATTGTTGACGGCTACAACTCGTATTTCAGCTACAGTCGAGGACGCAGCGGTTATTCAGGTTTACAACGCATCTATTCTACATTCCCAGCCATAAAAATCACACAAACTATGATAAAGATTTGCTGTTTATTTAAAGATAGGTCCTGCAGAACAAGGAAGTTCATGACCTTATGTCAACACCTTTTTCCCATGCCTGGTGTTCACAGGTGTTGCGACTTACTGCAGGGATAATGCCACTCCTTCTGCTGCTGAGGAGGGACTCACAGGTCTGCTCACCAACCATGAAGGAGCGGTTGGATGCTATGGTGACCACCGTGACTTTTCAAGTGAGGAGCTGCAGCTTTTGGACAATGAGGGGCGAGCCGTCATCACGCAGCACAAAATAATGTAAGAGAAAAATATAAAAAATAAATAAAATTCTGCACAGTGGTGCAGTTGGTAGCACTGTTGCCTTGCAGCAAGAAGGTCGTGGGTTTGAATCCCGTCCCGGGATCTTTCTGCATGGAGTTTGTATGTTCTCCCTGTGGGTTCTCTCCGGGTACTCCGGCTTCCTCCCAGAGTCCAAAAACATGACTGTCAGGTTGATTAGTCTCTCTAAATTCTCCCTAGGTGTGAGTGTGTGTGTGCATGGTTGTGTGTCCTGTCTGTCTCTGTGTTGCTCTGTGACAGACTGGTGACCTGTCCAGGGTGAACCGGCCTCTTGCCCAAAACATTTGGAGACAGGCGCCAGCACCCGTCCCGACCCCACTAGGGTCAAGGGTGTACAGAAAATGGATGGATGGATAAAAAATGTATTTGTTAGAATAGGGACTGAATTTGGTTTCTGCATTCAGATGTTTTGGTTATTAATTAATATTAACCACATCCCAATCTTTATTCTTCTAAAAACAACCCATCTGATTTTCGCAGTGTTTGCTAGATTTTTTTGTTTCCCATCCGCAGGTGTCAGGACACAGAGCAGACTGTTACTGTAATAAATGTCTACTGCCCACGCGCTGACCCAGACAAGCCGGAGCGAAAGCAGTTCAAGCTGCAGTTCTACAAGCTGCTTCAGTGTCGGGCAGAAGCGTTATTAAAAGGCGGGAGGTGAGTGTAGAATGAAGAGTCTGGCACAGGTGTTTCCTGCTTTTAACACAAACGTTTCAACTACAACACAAACTGCATTTCTTTTGATATTATTAATCTAAATGTTTGTCCATAAATAATTGGCTGCAGTTATTGATAGAAATAGTCTTGTTTCTACATTTTGTACATTTTGTCATGTTACAACCATAACCATTTATATTTTTATTTACATTGTTTTCAGTGTAAATAAACACTGCAGAGATCCACGGTGGGAGAATTTGAAAACGGTCATGTAAAACTAAAGATCTTAACTTGATGGAAAAGTGGCAAGAAAGAAATCTACAATTCGATTCAATTCAGCTTAATTATATAGCGCCAATTCACAACAAATTACGTTTTAAAGCACTTTACCAAAAAAAAGTAATTTCAGTTCAATCACACATACATTCCAGTTGATCCTAGTTATCAAGCAATAAATCAAGCTCTGTTTATCATTCAAAATTGCTTAAAAATCTTCTAAGGAAACTAGGCAAACCCAGCAGATTGCGTCATCGTGGACTTTCATTGACCTAGTTGCATAATAATTCCCATTTGCAGCTTTCACAAGCCATGCAGGGGAGAATCATGAGAGGAAATGTGGCCAGATTTTACCATAATTTAACTTTTTGACCTACATTTAAAAAGCTATTTGTGATATATTACCAACACGGCACCCTGAAAATGCCATACCCACAGTGAAGCATGGTGGTGGAAGCATCATTATTTTTCAAACATTCATGAGTTATAAAACCAAAGTCCAGACCTAAATTCATAGAAAATCTCCATTTAATCTGAGGTGAATAGTCAAAAAGTTCTGCTTTTAGTTGTGCAAACTGGTAGAGAAATCCTCCAGAAGCATTGCTGCTGTACTTAATTAATTTTCCACTTCCTGTTGCTCTGTTACAGAAAATCCTAATGAAATACTTTGAACTTTGTGGTTGTAATCTGACAAAATGTTTACATTTTAGCTCTGCTATTGCTCTGCTTCTTTCTACCAAATTTCTAAACTGTCTTTTCTGTTCTCCAGCCATGTCATCATTTTAGGAGATGTGAATACTTCTCATCAGCAGATAGACCACTGTGACCCAAGTGATATGGTAAGTAGAAGCTTTAAAAACTGCTGTGATGGAAGTACATTTTTAAACTAATATAATATTATTTGTCAAAGACTCAAGAGAAAGCCTACAGCCTTTAAAATCACACCACTCCATTTTATTTACATTTCATGAAGAAGGAAATTGCGCTCTTGTCTTCTACGGAGGTTTTCATGTCGTTTCCTTCAGTAGTTCTTGGTGCAGCGCCACCACAGGCGAGGAGGGGAACAGGTTTTTTATAAGGTTCTGTTCGTTTGATACAGTGGACTATAAAAGCACTTATGAAAGTGTAACAAATGTTGCAATTTTGGTTTCAGTCAAAACCAAGTTTACCAGACTATCAAGTGTGAGAAGATCCGTGCTTTGACATTCAATCAATCGATCAGTAAATTTGTTTGTTAGCACATTTCAGTAACAAGACAGTTAAAAGTTCTTTACATCATAGAAACAAAAAATAAAAAGTCCTGAGAGGTCTGGAAGGTTGATACAACAACAGCAGATCTTTAATGTATTCTGCTGCTGAGCTGTTCAGTTATTAATAAAATAACAGCAGTATGTTAAAGTCTATTCTCTGAGCTACAGGAAGCCAGCATAGAGACTTTAGAACTGGGATGATGAGCTCTGTCTTCCTGGTTTTAGTCGGAACGCGAGCAGCAGCGATTTGGATCACCTGTCTGATTTTTCAGGCAGACCTGTGAGGACACTGTTGCAGTAATCGATGCGACTAAAGATAAATGCATGGATGAATTTCTCTAGATCTTGCTGAGACATTAGTCCTCTAATTCTGAAAATGTTCTTCGGGTGACAGAAGGCTGACTTTGTAACCGTCTTTATGTGGCTCTGAAGGTTCTGGTATATTGTGCAAGCACATTTTTATGCCACAGATGAGCAAACTGCCACAACTTCTGCATATGCAGCATATAGGTGTGGGAACATGTCACTGAATCATATGATGACCTTTTTGCTACTTCCCCTCTGAAATGTTATGAAATCAGCGACGATATACTTAGCTTGACACACACCACTTTTTCATTTTGACTTGGTCTTTGTTCTGTTCTTGAGGTTAGATTTAAATGATCAGAATCATAAATTCCTGGAATAGAAAGAGGTTGCACCTTCTTTTCGACAGTACTCTACTTGTTCTTGCTCAATAACTAAATGTTTTTCTTATATTTCTCAGGAGGATTTTGCTGAGAATCCTGGGAGGAAATGGCTGAATAGCTTTTTGTACAGTAGTGCCCAAGAAGAGGAAGAGGAGGAACATCTTAAAGAATCAGAGACAACAAATTGTGTCCAAATGGGAAAATTTATAGACATCTTCCGCTACTTTCACCCCACTCGTACCAACGCCTTCACCTGTTGGTCCACTCTCACTGGAGCCCGACAGACTAACTACGGCACGCGTATTGATTATATATTTGCAGACCACCGGCTCGCCCAGGAGCAGTTTTCGGGGGCAGACATTATGCCGGAGGTGGAGGGCTCCGATCACTGTCCCGTTTGGGCGCACCTGAAATGTTCGCTTCTTCCCTGCTCCAAACCTCCTCCCCTCTGCACTCGCTACCTGCCAGAGTTTGCCGGCAAGCAGCAGAAACTCTCTCGCTTCCTGGTGAAGGTGGACCAAAAGTCGAAGGAAGCTTTACCTGGGTCCCAGGAAGAGGAGGAAAAGAGGGAGAACATGAACCCGTTTTGTGGCGATAGTAAAAAACGATCATCAGCGTCAGAATCTACTGCCCCAAAGGGGAAAAAGTCAAAGACAACAAACACCTCCTCAAAGCCGCGGGGTAACCTCCTTTCTTTTTTCAAACCCAAACTCACAGATGTTAAACCGTGTGAAAACACACCTGGTCTGGACCAATTTATCTCATCGCACAGCAAGCCAAAGGCATCCGCAACCAGCGAGCTGCGTTCAGGAACGGGCGGCACGACTGAACACACTGAGCTTGTTGTTGACGCTCCGACCCAGCTGTGCACCAGCAGCGCCGCAGGAGAAACAGGCAGCGCGGTGAAAGCCAAGCAGCCGGCCTCTCGGCTCACTGAGGGGCAATCAGATGTCAAGAAGGGGGCATCATCTGTGTTTTGGAAGTCTGTGCTTCACGGCCCGCCTCCGGCCCCCTGCTGCAAGGTGCACAGGGAACCCTGTGTGCTCCGCACTGTGAAAAAAGACGGCCCAAACATGGGCAAACAGTTCTTTGTGTGCGGACGCCCCCAGGGACACGCTTCCAACCCCGAGGCGCGCTGCAACTTCTTCATGTGGGTAGAAAAAGGAAAGTAACGTGGTTTCTGTGGCACGACTTTTAAAACTCCACCACACACACGTGCCTCTTCATTTCACTGTTTTTATAGGTTTTTATTTTTGTCTGACTTAAAAATAAAATTGTTTTATATTCTATGAGTCCTTTTTTTCTTTTTACTCTCATGCAAACATAAATAAATAGTTGATCTTTAAGGACATTTCAAAATTAAAGGTTGCAGATGTATAGATTTCAGGTGTCTATATGTTTTTAGTTTATTGTTAATGTTGAGCTGTTTTTTCAGATTTATATATAAAATATTCCCTTATTTTAGCTTTTGAGACATTCTGCAAGTTGAACGATGACTGACGTGTTAGACTAATTACTTCTACATTAAATTTAGCACAACATTTTGTATTTCTCACAATAGTGTAAAGGTGAAGGTAAAATATCTGTTACTACGATATCGTCAAACTATTGCTCTAAATTTTAAGCTTAACCATTATAAAATGAGTTAAACTGTAAACTAACTAAATGCAAGTAGACAGAATATTTATGCTCTTTTTGCACCAAGAGTGGAAAAGAAACAATCCCAACTTTGATCAAAAAAACTTTCAGGTTCTTATAATTCCAGTGTTTTTGAGAAGTGGCACAATAATTTCTCTATTTGTTGCCAATATTAAATTTGTGTTTTTAATGTGAACAAAATGGCTCAGGGAGCTACAACCTTTGAGGCAGCATGAACTCAACAGATTAACTTATTTTATGTATACGTTTCTATTCCATCGATCCATATAACAGAGTTTTATGGTTTAATTCCATATCCAGTGTGATGCTTACAACAACATTTCAGTGTATTTTTTAAGAAATTTGGACTGCATTTAATCGCCTCCTGTCTAAAATATAGTTTCCAGACTAATCAATGCTGAATCTTAAATACTTTTCTTGAATTAAAGACCCTTTAAAATACAGTTTGAGATTAATTAAGCCATAATTTTGTGACTATTTTTTTTTTGTCATCAACCCAGCCTTGGATTGAAACTGGAGAGGAAACCACAATTTTTTTTTTTTTTACTAACGATGTCCTGTTTTGTTTCTTTGTTGTTGTTTTTTAACTATAAAAGGTTGCTTAAATTACTTTTCAATCCTTCTAAAATGTCAGAAATTTCGCTAACAAATTCCAAATGTCAAAATTCGGGAATTTTAGGGTGTTTCCATACCTGATAGTCTTGTAGACTCGATTCGATTGGGGACAAAAATTGAAACATTTGTGACATTTTCAGCCACAGAGCACTGTGAAACGACCCAAACTAACTGAAAAACCTGTTCCCTCCATCGCCTGTAGAGGCGCTGCACCAAGAATCAGTAAAGGAATTGACACAAAACCTCTGAAGAAGACCAGCGCAACTTCATAAAATGTAAACAAAAATCGAGCGGTGTCAGATTTTAGCTTAGGATTTCTCCATTAATATGCATTACTAGTTCTCCGATCCGCTTGTATTCACACTTCCTTCCAACCACATCAGAGTTCACTTCAACCGGACCGAGACCGAGGCTCAGAGTTCGCCTTTTTACTATTCAAATTTGCATTCACACTTCCCAAACGAATCTGACGAAACAGGGCTGGTGTGAAAACATCCTTAGTAACGTTACATTAAACACATTTTTACCCACTGGATGGCAATGTTTTAGAGTCTAAACTAAACTTAAAGTTTTGAAATAAAATGAAAAGTAAAATTATCTGCATAAGCACAATAATAAAGCAGGACAATGGGTTCACTATTTAAGTGAGAAGGCAGTTTTAAATCCACAGTCTTTATCTCGTGTTACTTTAGAGGACGGTTTAAAAAAATAATGAACTATTTTGAAGCATATTAAAGGTTATTTTTTGCTAAAAAATGGGATTTAAGCAACAGAGCACCATGTGTAAGCCTGAGTGAGAAAAAAGGGGTGGCGGGGGGAGGAACATTTTTACGCGGGTAGTCACTACCTCTTTCCTTCCACCATCTTTTCCTCTCAGCTGCTCGTTCTTTGCTGCAGCTTTAGTTTTCTTTGGAAATAATACTTGGGGCATAAATCAGCCACCACATTTCTACGTTTCCCCTTCCTGACTTTCACATCTGTCTGGACTGAAGACGTCAACCTCTTCTGTGAGAGGTGGACATCAGCAGAAGTCTCTTCAGCCTCCACGTGCTCAGCGTTTCCTCTGTAAGTGTTTCAGATTTAAATACGTGGCGAGGTGATGTGGCAAAAAAAAAAAAAAAAAAAAAACAAAAAAAGCGAAATTAAGGAAGGAAATTAAAATAAAAAAAAAAAATCCCAAAAACCTTCCTAGAAGTTTCCTTTTTTTGTTTTGTTAAAGTATGAATTAATGCTGACTAGAATTACCGGTAAAATGGTCAGAGCAAAGACGGGATTTTAAAAGACGAAGAAGAAGTAGAAAATAATGGCTGCTGAAACAAAACATACTTTGTTTGTTGAACAACTTTATCTAGTTGTACCATGTGAAGTTACTGATTCCTGCAATCAGAAGTGAAGTTTCTTTCAATTCCTATAATTACACCATGTGTACAGGCTCTGTCAATAAACAGCAAACCCTGAACAAATAAATGGAAATATGTGTTATCTTTAAGATTATGCCTTATAAGACTGACATTAAAAACTCCACCAGCTGAGGAAACTTGCCTTAGATACAATCTGTAACTGAATTACATCTTTTCCAGCTAGAGTTTTGTGTCACAGTGAGATAAAGTGGGTGTGCTGTTAAAGCCTGTATCTCTGCTAAGCTGAACTTTATCAGCCAACTGAAATGTTATGTCTCACAAGTTGGTGCCATTTTTTTTCTCTCTAATTCAAAGCACAACTGAATGGTACTCGTCTTGTTTCCATAATATACACCTTTACGCTGGAGTACACTTTGTGTTTTATTATTTTGCTGACGTGTCACATAATGTTTAAATGTTAAAATGTTTTGTGCCACTGAGGGGAAAAGTGCTGAAAAACTTTCAAGCCGAGCTGTGGTGACATTCGAGGTATTGGTTGTTGTTTCACTTCCGTTGTTACGTATGTGGGGAGGTTTCGTCGTTTGTTTTGAGAACAGCACCTGGAGCTCCTTAGTCACATGTGATGCATCCTGAAAAAGCACTGATCTGCTAAGCTAATTACCATCGCCATGGCGACGAGCAGGATGCAAACCAGCAACCTCAGATGGCATTCTCTACTCTCCCACTTTTGTTTTTGTTTTTTTTTTTTTTGCTTAAATGGTCAATATCTTCATTTCCTTGTGAAAGTATTCCCACCCTGCGAGGATTTTTATTTATTTTTTTCACATTTCAGTAACTTTTTAGTATTGCAAAAACACAAAATGTTACTATTTTTGGTCTGTTTTTTAGTGCAGATATCTTAGTACACTAACCTACAATTAACTTTTAAGCAAGATATAGGAGCTTCTTTTAAGTAAATAATTTCTTAATATTGCTTTTAAAAAGCACTTGTCCCATTGGCAGATTATTTCACTTATAACAATAATTTTTTCCCATTTTCTAAGTTAATTTATCTGCCAATAGAACAAGTAATTTTTAATCAATATTAAGAATTATTTATTATTTAATAACTCCTTAATATTGATGAAAAGTATTACTTCCATTGGCAGATTCTTTCCACTTATAACTTGGGAAACTGTCTTATTATAAGTGAAATAATGGAACTAGTACTTTTAAAGTCAACAATAAAGGATTATTTAATGGAAATAAGCTCATATATCTTCCTGAAAAGTTACTTGTAATTTACTTTTTTTTCTTACATCTAGTCTACTAAGATATTTCCACTAGACAAAAATACTATTGTGTTTTGGTAGTGTGTTATGGGATAAAGTGACATAAATATGGGCATGAGTGGAATCATTTATTGAATAAACACAGAAAACTAACAATCCACATCATTGTGAACACAATATCTTCACTGTGAAATATAGAGGCGGCAATAAAGTGGCTCAGAGTTGATAGAGAGATGAATGGAAATGTAGAGCAATCCTGAAAGAAAATTTGATGCTAGAGTGGAGGTTCACCTTCCAGAAACACAACAAACATGCAGCCAAATGGACAACAAAGTGGTTTCGCTTAAATCAAACACTACAAAAACAAAATTTTACAAAGTATTTTTGTCTAGTCTCTAGCGCAAAAATCATAGAAAACTTGAAATAAGACAAAACTATCTTGAAAGTACCTTTTTAGCAACATACAAAGGCTAATTTTAAGTAAATAATTCCTTAATATTGATTAAAAAGTCATTGTTCTATTGGCAGATTATTTAACTTATGACAAGATATATTTTTTGTTATAAGTTAATTTATCTCCCAATAGAACAAGTATTTTTTAATCAATATAAAGGAATTATTTAATCAGATTTATTTTCTATATCACATATGTCAAACTCAAGGCCTGTGGGCCAAATCTGGCCTGCAGTAGCTTTTTATGTGGCCCTCTAAACTCAAATTTACATCAATAAGTCCATAAATCCACAGAATTCATGCAAACTTTACACAAAATCCACATTTTTTTCCTGATTGTACTGCAAATTTTTCTCAATATTGGCCCAAAATATTAAGTGACTGCTGCTTGAGCCTTACTAGATGTCAAGCTGTAGTCCATGATCTATACTGTAATTAATAAAAAGTTACATTTAACATCATACATGAGCGCAAACATCGTAAAAATGTCTTACAAATATTTTTAAATTAGCATCACAAAATCCTGGATGGACTGAAAACGACCTCATTAT
This sequence comes from Poecilia formosa, assembly GCF_000485575.1. Lineage (NCBI taxonomy): Eukaryota > Metazoa > Chordata > Actinopteri > Cyprinodontiformes > Poeciliidae > Poecilia > Poecilia formosa. The sequence goes on from NW_006799996.1 coordinate 201,210, forward strand.
CATTTCATTTAATTTTACTCATTGAATGCTGAAACCAAGGGCTATTTATTGATAATTAAACAGCTTAATGGGTCCTATCAATAGATTCAGGCACAACCGGCCCTTTAAGAACATTTAGATCTTTGATAGATAAACAGAAATGAGTTTCACATTGCCCTATATCTTGCTAAAAAGTTACTTTTAAGTTAGTTTTGTATTATTCCAAGTTAACTAAGATGTCTGCACTACAAACTAGACCAAATATACTTGGTAAGATTTTGTGTTTTTGCAGTGTATTCATGTGTTTAAATGGCCCAGTCAAAGTCCAGACCTAAACTGATTGTGAATCTGACTGCACCTCATTCCAATCTGGCTTGATTTTAATTCACTGGGTCAAATTTTCAGTCTTTTGGATTTGCATAGTTGGTTCAAACATATTCCAAAAAGAGCCTGCAGCTGTAAATCTTGTTGAAAATATCTACTCAGTGAAGCTACGTGCAAATACGCACCACACCTCTCGGCTTAACGCTCTCCCAGTTCAGGTGGAAAACCAGGTCTTGGTAGATATAAAAATGTCCTAAAAAATATTTTTTGAATGATTAACCCAACATCACTCCCTTAAAAGTTTAGATACCCGGCTGTTTGTCCGTCAGTCACTGAACAGCTGTAGAGATTTAAAACTGTAATTATTAGTAATTAAGTGGCTCCTGAAGGCAATTGGTTGCTCTGGATTCCAGGGTTTTTCCTTTGCATAACATTTTAAAAATAATTTTTCTTTCTCTTCACTATTACTCCCTACTTAGTATTGGTTTCTTACACAAAATCCAAATCAAATAAATTGAATTTTGTGTGAAAAAATTAGAAAATTTTTTGGGAATAAATGGCTTTTAGCATATATACACACTCCTGGTAAAGAAGGATTAGCAGATTAAAATAAATTTAATTGAGTAGAATAATCTCATTCTGAAAATGTAGATTATATATATCATGTTATAAAAATATCAGCTTTTATTTTGACTCTGTTCCAGCATTAATAACTAACAAGTTCACATAAAAATAATTATTCCTTTGAAATAAATGCAGTTAAACCATTTTTTTAAATTAATATGTTACCTTAAAGTTCATCTCAGCCACTTTTCTAAATGGGAAAGACAAGAAAACATGCCACACATTCAAAGAAATAACCGGCTACTCAACAGTAGCTACAGTAAGTAGCCACTCACTTAAATCCACAGCTGATTAAAAGTTTAAAACTCAACCTGAGACAGACTTAAATTATCTCACCACTTACAGAGTGAAGAAGATGGTAAAAATAAAAAAAACCCTTTAAAATCTCATTTTTAGAGAACAGCAGCAAGAAGATGGGATCTGAACCGAAGTCTTTAACAGAAGCAGTTATAAATCAGGGGGTTCTGTGAAATAACCACTTTCTCTGAACACAGCCGGCACTTCATTGCCTTCACACAGCCACCAGTGTTTGCGTCGTTGCAGCGGTAAGCTGCCTGCATACGTGCAGCTCTAACACCACCTGTGAGGGGCTTAACAAAGGGTTAATAATGGGTGTTCCCATTTCCTGCTCCGGCTCTCTAATCTCCCTCACACTCTCTCCTTTCTTCACTACCAAGGAGCTTTGGACAGACTCCCTGGAGCCACACTCCACACAAACACTGGTGGATTCTGGAAAACTTAGGCAAACTTCCATCAGGATTTATTATTTCATAAAGGAGATCTACCTCTGGGGTAAGTTGCTGCTAAAATGTGTGAGTCCCACTGGTTTGTAGATGATGTGGAAGAGAAGGGAAGGGCTAACTGTCAATCGTGTGTGAGTCTTGCGTCAGACAAAAGCCATGTGGCACACTCAGACAAATATTAAGAATGATCTACTGCGTGTTAACGGAAATGTTGTTCTCACTGAAAACATTTTATTGTGATGTTTTTATAAAGAGAACACAGAGAGAGGGTATTTTGGGTCAGTTTAATTCATATGTATTATAAAAATAACAGGGCTACCATTTGTGTTTTATTGCCTGTTATCCACATGTTCTGTATTGTCTGTCTGTGTAAACTCAAACAAAAGACATATTTGATGGCTCATGGTCCTTGTTAGCCAGGTTTGACTAGTTTGCCCACCCTCTTCTCCTAGCTCCATTCTCATTGAAATATGTGAATGAATATCTGAAGCTTGCTCAGAGCAAACTTTGCCTTTTAAAGAGTCACAACCCAACAAAAGACTTGTTTAGTTGCAAACTGTTCTTGACATTTGGTATGCCTTTGGTGGTTTCATGATTTGGCTGTCCGCCCTGGGAAAGTTACATGGTATGCAGCTGAAGAAAGTGACTCCAACCAAAACTCAACCTCAGGCTAGCCTTCTGGGAAAGCACTACCCTGTATTTAGTCTAAACAGCACCAATTTGCCCTGCCGCTCTTTGTTTATCTCTGCTACCCAGTGCCAACTTGTATGGGTGGTTGTACACCGACAGAACTGCTCATTATTCTGGTTTTGTGCGAAATTCTCGACGGCGGGTCAAGTCTGGTGACAGAGTGCCCTTTGGAGGTCATATGTGAGAAACCAGGGGTAAGTTTGACCCAGGAGCAACAGGGAAGTATCCCATGACCCTGGAGAGCCGGAGGACAGAGCTGTGGGTTTTCCCAGAGGTGTCCATGGCAGCTCTACGCATCCCATGGGAGATTAGGGCAACACGAGTCCTTGCACAACATTTGTGACTTAAAGCTGCTCCAGTCTTAACAGCAAGTAAAAATAACATTACAAGAAAATGGTTACCACAGGACAAGCCAACCCTAAATGATGGATGGATGTAACATTTAACATGCATAAAATGGAAAAAATAACAATCACAAGGCTGGATAATTTAGCTTGTAGTGAAAAAGTTGGATAGACTATGTGAAACTCAGATCTGACTCTCTTCTGTTTCTAGCTTGTGTATTTTTAGATATTCCTTTGTTTATTTATTTATACAGAGAGGTTTCATTAATCTTTTAAAAGGTGAGAAGCATGGTACCAAATCATTACTTGGTAAAAAGCCAATTTAGTAATTAGTTACGTACATTTTGATAAGTTATTATTCAAATTTCTCTAAAAACCAAGCAAACCAAAATAAAAAACCAACAGAGAATCCAGAAAATGTACAAATCTCCTTAGTTAACAACCACACTTCTGCCAAATGTGCAAACATTTTACAACTACTACAAGTTATAATCTCGTTTAGCAAACTATTCAACTATTTCTTACTATTATTTTTTTTCTTTTACATTATCCTATTTTTCATCCCGATCATTTTAATCCTTCTCTGGGAAATAGAGTTGTAACTATTGTTTTATTTATCATGTCTTTTCTTCATTTTGAAATTAGCACTATGATATTGTGACTATATGTTTTGTAAAATTTGCTTTCTTGGGAATCAATGAAGAGAATAAAAAAGAACCGACTCCTGTTGCTTAACAGGTTTAAACGGACACCAAGCACAAGTTCTTTGTTCAGCCGGTTTCTGTTTATAACATCTCTAAAATAGAAAGCAGAACTCTTAAAAACAAATGTTGAACTTCTTGGATCTACATTTTATGTTTACCGGAAACAGTGAGTCCAGAAGTACTCATACAATTAAACTTCAACATGTTTCACAGACATCTTTGTAGCGGACAAACACAAATTACTGCATATTTCTAGAGCAACCAGAAACCAAGACTTTACCATCCACCTAAACGAGCAGAAGCAGCCAACAGGCCCAGAGTAACTGGAGGAGCTGCAGAGATTCACAGCTCGGCAATAAAGAAACTTGGTGGTAATATCATGCTGTGGAGATATTTTCAGAGTTCATGGGAAAATTGAGGTTGCTAAAAGCACAACAATCCCTGAAATAAAACTCTTAGAAAAAAAACTTTATTCTGGGGTTGGTGTTCCAGCAGGAAAGTAAAACTGTTGGGAGTTTTACTTTCCATTTAAAGGACAGACTTTATTCACCATGTCAATCTTTAACCTTTGATGTTGTCGACATTAAAGGCATATTTATGTGTGATATAATCAAAGTCCAGAAAAATCCAATTGATGATACTGGGAAATTGTTTATGCTTTCCATCCAAACTGGCTGGGCTTGAGCTATTTTGATAAGAAGAAAGTAGAAAAACGTCACGTGGGTCAGTCCAGTATACCAATTTCTAAAAACTACACAGTCTTTTTGGTTTGTTTTGTGCAGTCTATTATTGTTTTTTGTGTGAACCTTTATATCTGCTGTTACACCTGAATTTTTACAGGACGATAAAGGTCGTTTCTATTTTATTCTATTTCTATTCTAACTAGGAAGTAAAAACTGTTGACCTTACTGAATAAGAAAAGGTTTTGTATTCTTAGGTTGTGTTTTATATGGAGCTTGTGGTTTTCCTCTGGTGTATGAACTAAAGAAAAATTACTCTTACACTGCAAAAACACAAAATCTTAACAAGTAATTTTGGTTTAGTTTGTAGTGCACTTGAAATAAGACAAACTAATTTAAAAGTATATTTCCAGCAAGTTACAGAGGCTTTTTTAAGTGAATAATTCTTAATATTGATGAGAAAATACTTAACTTTTAATATGGGAAAAAAATTTTGGTATATGTGAAAATTTGCTAATGCTAGTACTTTTTTAAAAATCAGTATTATGGAATTATTGACTGAAAACATTCTTGCTTAAAAAGTTACTTGTAAGTTAGTTTTGTCTTATTTCAGGTGTATTTAGACATTTGCACTAGAAAGTGGACCAAAAATACTTGGTAAGATTTTGTGATTAGGCAGCCAATGATACTTGTATAACCCATAAAAGTGTTATACTTTTATGGGTTATAAAAGTATAACCCATAAAGGAGTATTATCAGGAAGATAATACTCCTTCTGCTTCCGGGAAGATAAATTTCAAGATCTTGTCTCAACTTGGTTAAGCGAAAGAGAAGGTGATACATTCAGATGTAATGTAAGATACACCCTGTAACGTTTCAAGATGAAAGATAATTTGGCTTAATCAGTGCTTTCTAAGTGTTTAAATGTCCAAATCAATCCAGCTGACACTAAAAATTCAGGGTACATAAGTGATTTTATTATTTACAGGGCCTTCTTTTGGATGTGTCAATAATGGTGCGTTTGTTTCTCTGCTTCCAGTCATTTCAAGTTTCAAAGACGAGCCTTTCATTCAACCAAAACCAACCCAACCACAGCAAGAAAAAGATAAAATGGAGCTTCAAAAGATGAATGGACACAGCAGAGATGAGGAGTGAGTGACTCCACGTGAGCAAGAATGACGGTCAAGTTCATCGAGTCGATCTTAAGTTAACCCTTTGACTGTTCCTCCATTGTAGGTTTGATTCAGTTGAAAACATGAGAGAAAACTCAGAGTTTCTCCCACATAAAACCGGTGTAAAGAAAGAAGTTCACTTCACAGATGTGAGTTTCAGGCTACGTTTATACAGCAGCATGAAGTGACACAATTCCTTTTTTTTTTTTTGTCAAACTGGATTTTTTTGGGTGTTTTGCCACAATCGCTATTTAAAAGACGAAGACGTGTTCAGTGTCAATAATGGATGCAAGCTGCCGTTAAAATCTAAAAAAGAAGAAAGAGAGGAAGAAGAAGAAGTGCTCAGTGTTTGCGGTAGTTAACGTGGATGCTAATGGTGGAGCATAGCTTACCATTTTGAAGTTGTCTGATCGGAGCCAGCATATTAACAACTTAATCCTCGTTATCGTCCGCCATGGTTGTTGTTTTTCTTCCCGCTTGAGCGTATCAGGACGCAGAATAGTGATGACGTTGGTCGAGGATCAGTGACGTTCAGGTCGGTAAATGCGACCTGACCGACCGCATTTGAAAAGATCGAATACGTATCGGATATCCAAGTGGCCTGGGTCACATTTAAAAAAAATAAATAAATACAACCTGTATTGTTCAGACTGTCATGAAAAGATGAGATTCAGGTCAGATTACGTCAAAAAAAAAAAAAAGTCGGAATTGGGTCACTTCAGGCAGCATTGTGAACACAGCCATATATTTCTCCTTCATTTAAAATTATTTTCTTTTTTGTCATAAAGAAACATTTTCATGTCCTTTTGTTCCAGTTTGAGGGAAAGACTTCGTTCGGCATGTCCATCTTTAACCTTAGTAACGCCATCATGGGCAGTGGAATCCTGGGACTGGCATATGCAATGTCCAACACAGGAATCATTCTGTTTATGTGAGTAAACTAAATAAAATTGTTTTATACATCTGCTCAGTGCACAGACTGGAAACAAACTACACAGTGTTGTATTTCATCTGTTGCTTGTGATATTTATTTTATTTTTGGTCAATCCCTGATTGCTCTCTCCAAAATTTCAGCATGACTGTTTGTCATGTGAGTTTAATTGAGTTTGTTGGGAATTATGTTGTGGACTGAAACACGTGGTTTGCAAATGGAAGTAAAATGATTTTAACAAAATCTCCTTATTTGAAAACATTTTCTTAACTATTTACTGTTAGCACATTTTATATTTTTTCTTTTGAATTTCAGTCACTTTTTTATTTATTTTGTAGTACTTTTAGCTTAGCTTTACTAGCCACTTTGTGCATTTTTCTTTATGACTTTACAAATAATCTTTTTAAAATGTAATTAAACGTACAATGTGATCAGATAACATTCTAGAGTAGTAGACAAATAAAATTAACA
>NW_006799996.1:208259-229898 GCF_000485575.1 Poecilia formosa
TAGATAGATAGATAGATAGATAGATAGATAGATAGATATTTTTGTAGGTGTCATTTAATCTACTTTGATACCGCTGAGATTTGATACCACCAGGTTATAAGACAAGCTTGTTAAAATGATTAAAGTTTCGTTAAAATGTTTCTGTGAAATTGTGTTTGCCTTTCTTGGAATCCTGTTTATGGTTCCGGTGTAATGTAAACAGTGTTACACCATGAACAGCTTTACTACTGGCCAAACTCTGATCTGTCAGAACCTACGTTAGAGCAGACAGCTCCTGTAAATCAGATTTAAATTGTTAAATATAGAAACCTGATCAGGTCCAAGGCACGCCTCCCTGGAGCTGGACTGAACCATATGGAGGGAGTGGGAGGCGGGAAAAACAAGCTGCTTCTTTCTGAACTAAAATGTCTGTTCTGAAATGATAATCTCAGGAATTATAAAAATGGTTTACTCCAAATTATTGTTTGTTTTGTTTTTTGTCATGTAAGTTTTATGATTGAGTGCCAACAGTTGTGGTTTTTGTCTTTCAGAATCCTGTTAGTGTGCATCGCTGTTCTGTCTGCATATTCAATTCACCTCCTGCTAAAAAGTGCCGGAGTTGTAGGTAAAAGGCTTGACTAAACTTACATAGCTTTTCCACTTATGCCTGAATATATAGAAAAAATTTTGACATCTCTGGTAAAGATTTGTAAAAGCGTAAAAGTAGAATAATCTCACTCTGAACTTTTTTTTTTATATTCAGTACATTTATTCAGTATAGGGGGAAAACATCTGATATTAAGAATAATATTTCTAAACAATATCCTTTTAAAATAAATGTTACTGAAGCATTTTTAATTCACATGTTACTCGATCTGAGTGTGTAGAAACTTTTATTTCATGACACACAAGTTTGTTTCACAGGGGAAGACTTAGGATGTGACACTGAGACCAATTTCTTTTAGCTGCTCTTCAAAATTGGAAAGACAATCAAATAAGCCATTGAAATATGGCAGGAAATATTGACAAGAAAATGATTCCACGACCATATCTGCAACCAAAACACTAATTAAAGCCAGGAAATCATCTTTTCTGCCCTACCATCTCAAAGGTAAACATAAACCCTGCTGAGTTTTAAGTGGAGATGTGTGAATTGGTAAAATGGGACTAAAATTGTTGTTTTTGCCAAACATACTCCAGGTAAAGTTTGGTCTAAAAATAAATGGTGGATTTAATGAATAGAAAAACACCTTGTTCCATTTGGTAACAATGGCGGGGAATCTGTTTCACTTTGAGCAAGTTTTTCTTCTATAGACTCTGGAAACCTGTAGAGTGCTTGACACCATAAACTCTTCAAATCTTTTTAAATAAACACTTGGTGGTAAAAACTGGTCATCATTTATTCTTACAGAAAGATTTTCATAAGGACGAGACTAACAAAACAAAGGTCATGAACATGAAGGAGTCTTCATGAATGTTTATGACTGTTATCATGAAGTCTCATTCGGTAAATAATTACACTTTTCATGCAAAGTTGATTCTTTTAATGGACTTTTAATCCAACTTTGTTTTGAAAGTGTTATTTACCAGATAATGCAAAATTGATACTCAAAATTGACATGAGATTTCTTTTTCCACTACTGAAAAACCTAACAATTGTTGCTAAAATCAGTGTGAGAATAGTTTTCTGTGATAAAAGATACTTTTAAGCTCTTTAAAACATCTTTAAAAAATGGATGACAGCAAATTGGTCCCTGTCTGGAGTCTTAATATTTATTTCTGTGGTTGGTTTTCAGGTATCCGTGCGTATGAGCAGCTAGGAAATCGAGCTTTTGGACCCCCGGGGAAAATGCTGGCTGCCATCATCATCACTGTGCACAATATTGGAGGTATTCTTAGTTCATCTCTTCTGATGCATTTATATGTTGTTGTTTTTTTTTTTTTAAACCAAATTTTTGTTGTTCCTATGTCAATTTACAGTCATTTTTAATACATTGGAATATAATTGGAAAAATAATTTATTCCAGTAACTCAGTTTACCAAGTGCTCTTACCAAGTATTTTTGGTTTACTTTCTAGTCCACATATCTTAGTACACTTGAAATAAGGCAAAAATAACTTACAAGTAGCCTTTCTGCAAGAAATAGGAGCTTATTTTAAGTTAGTAATTCCTTAATATTGATGAAAAAGTACTTGTTCCACTGGTAGGTTATTTCATTTATTACTAGGATTTGTTCATCAATATTAAGGACTTGTTTATTTAAAACAAGCTCCCATACATTGTTGAAGCATTACTTGTAAGTCAGTGCATATTCTAATTTAATTAATATGACTGTATACATTTCAATTAAAAAATTAAAATCATAGCTTTTGCTGTCATAAAATAAAGCATACACAAATAAACAACTTAACCTTGTTCTTATGTGTTTGCAGCCATGTCCAGTTATCTTTACATTGTAAAGTCAGAGCTCCCTTTGGTTATTCAAGCTTTTCTTGGTAAACACGAAAACACAGGGTGAGCATTTATTCAGATTTCTTCCTGGTTCTCTCATGGCACCTTCAGTTTTTTATCATTTTTGCTTGATTGTATTCTGATTTTCTCATCTGTTTGTGTGGCCAAATCTCAGAGAATGGTTCCTGAATGGAAACTATTTGATCATCATTGTTAGTGCCATCATCATTCTTCCCCTTGCACTCATGAAACAGCTCGGTACGTCAGCCACTCTCACCTTCTCTTAGCCGCTTTTCCACTGGCACGTCGCGCACTAACCGGTTAACGTGCAGTTCGGTTTTACAGTTAATGTTTTCATCGACGTCCTAGTTCTGATGGACTAAACTAAAATAAACCCAGATATTTCATTTTGTCTTGTAGAAATTCCTCGTATTTCAGAGCGGCTAGCAGCGCTGCTAATTCGCGGACATACTGAACAGTTCTCTGATAGCATAGCGCATGTCCGCGGTCCACGCCTAAATGCTTCTTCTTCTTCTTACTGAAATTTATTGACGGTTGTCCAAAAAAAAAAAACAACATTGGACGAGCATTATTTCCACCAACCAGTAAGGTGTGTGGACCAGCTAAATGCTAAATGCCGTCGATGAGTGCGGTCAGCTGTCAATCAAATCGCTTCGGTGCCGACCCATGTAATTATAATTTAAAACAATATATTGACTTATTTTCGTCGTATGCTGTATGCTGAACTGACAGTTTCTCTAAATGTCGCGGGCATTTTAATGCGCATGTGCACGCATGCGAACTTATTGCATGTTTCCCATTCTGAACATCCGGATCGAACCGGTTAGAGGCGGTCTAGTGGAAAAGCGTCTGCTGTTTTGTCACTCATGCTCTTCTCATATAGACATTTTTGTTGTCTGTTTTCATGTCTGACTCTGAAAGTGATGGAAATAACTTTATGCGGTTTTAAATAATCATGTTATTTTCTTTTCATTGCACTCCAGGGTACCTTGGCTATACAAGTGGCTTCTCTCTCTCCTGCATGGTGTTTTTCCTAATTTCAGTGAGTCAGCAAAATGGAAAGGAAAGAAAATAAACAGCTGCTCTCCTGTCAAATATTTGTCTTCATACATTTGTGGATGCATTTTGTCCAGGTCATCTACAAGAAATTCAGCCTCCCCTGCTTGCTTGATGCCAGTAATGCCACAGCCATTCATAATGATAGCTTCTTAAAGCTTAATTCAACATGTGATGCCAAACTAATTACCATCAACTCTGAGGTCAGAAAAACACCACATTGCCTTTATTGCCGTGTGTATTTCATGTCCTGCTTTGCACAGGTCATGTACAGACCAGTGTGTAAAGTCAACAGTAGGGAGGCGTCTTGTGTCAACAGCAGTGTTGGGAACATCTGAACGCTGATATTCAGGCTTCTTCTCTGATTTGGCGTTTAGGCAGCGTACACCATCCCGATCATAGCTTTCGCTTTTGTCTGCCACCCAGAGGTGTTGCCCATCTACACAGAGTTACGGAAGTAAGTCAGGACGTCATATTCAGTCTCTGCTACGTAAAAAAGCGATATTAAAGTTTTTTCCCTCTTCCAGTGCCAACAAGAACCGCATGCAGAAAGTTGCCAACATCTCCATCCTGGCCATGTTTGTTATGTATCTGCTGACGGCTATTTTCGGTTACCTCACCTTTTACGGTAAGATTTTCTCTAAAGCTGCAATATGTAACTTTTATAAATATTATTTTTTATGTATATGCTGAAACAGTCACCATGTCGTGACAGCTGAGTGTTTCTCAATTATTGTCTGTCAGATCTGATCATATTTAATAATTTATCTATACTACCCACTGGCTCCACCATTAAATGACCCAAATATTAAAACTATGGAGAGCCATTTCAGCCAAAATTAAATAAATAAATAATTGGCTTCTTTATTCTTATTCATTGTCATTTTTTATACATTTATTATTTTTTTATACATTTATTTATATTTATTTATTTTATGTATTCATTTATTTATTTATTAATACATTTATTATTTTATTTATATATTTATTTATATTGTGTATTCATTTACACATTATAAATAAATATATTTTATATCAATATATTAATTTATATAGTTATATCAATTAATTTTGGCTGAAATTGCTCTCCTTATAGTCGTAACTCATTTTATTGTTTTAAATTTCAAAACAATTTCTACATTCAGTTAATTAACTCAGTCAGTAACGTCTAATCAAGACTGATCAGTCAACAGAGAAAAATGCAAATTATCCACTGGAATGTACATTTTTACGGTAAAACCTTTAAAATGATAAAAATGCATTTTTTGACAACTCCTTCAACTTGCTTTTCAAAAAGTTTATACTTTTACATTTTAAATTTGCAACAATATTGCTTATATTCCAGTTTGTTGGAAGAGATGAAAACATTTTACGTTCACAGTAAATACGCTTTATCTTGTAAAGTTATTGTTGGTTATACTCTTATAAATAAGGAAAAACGTAATTTTTTAACACATCAGAATCAAATAATCAGCCGCAGGACTTTGAAACGACCATTTAAAGAACCGCTTATTTCAAAGAACCAGACTTTTTGACACTGTCTGAGAAGTACTGGTGTAGCTTGAGACAATTCACTGACAGAACAAATATGAACACTTATGTCTGGAAAAGTGTAGCAAATGTGTAGGACCCCAAAAATTGAGAAAAGTGTTTTGTGTTGTCTCTGTGTAGCTGGAGTGGAGGCAGAGCTGCTTCACACCTACAGCAAAGTGGATCCTCTGGACGTCCTGATTCTCTGCGTCCGTCTGGCTGTGCTGGTGGCCGTCACTCTGACCGTCCCTGTGGTTCTGTTCCCAGTAAGAAACACTGTAAAACTATTCAGATGTACAATAATAGGTCCCAGGTATCTAACACATCTTCAGACTTTGAGAGTTTTTAGGTTAGCACTTAAAAAAACTAAAATAATAAGGGAAAAAAAATAGGTGTGGGAACTATTTCCCAGAATGCTTAGCAGCATGTTTTTGTATCCTGACTCTTATTAAAGCAAATGTTTATTTAAATACAATTTAATGATAATGTCCTGATCACACTAAATGTCTTTTGAGCAGAATTCATTGTGATGTTTAATAAAATTCCTTATGAAACAAGAATTTAAATGATCCTAAGTAAAATAAGTAGTTACTTTAACTTGATGATGTGAGTGAAAATAATAGAGAAATGTGGCTCTTTAACCAGGTGGGGGCATTATTTTCTTGCATATTGTGAATTTTTTTTTTTTTATTTCAATTGGATCATTAAGGTAAAACCCACAGCTCAGGATTAATGAACATAAAAACCAATGTTTACACAACTTGTCTCTTGTTTTTAAACCAAAACGATTTAATTTTTGACTTAAATTGCATTTTCAAGCCAGCAGGTGAACTTTCATTTTCAAATTAAACCACATTAAAATGTTTTACAGTGTATGACAATTTTTCAGAAATTCATTCTCAAGTGTTTTAAATTTAGGTTTTAAAGTAGTATATTAGCTTAGCTTATCTGACCTTTAATCTAGCATCTATGCTAACAGGGTTCTGAAACTGACATGGTTACAACAAAGGAAATAGGTCGACTTCCTTCAGCCATGCAGCGTATCGACTCTGGGGAGCTCCTGTAATAACATTTGCATCTTAACTTACAGATGCAACAAGAAGTTGTGAAAACCGTTTCATTTTGTTCACAAGAAGTAAAAAGAAAACCGATTGTAGATGACACTAAATTAACATTTTGCATTCAAAACAATTCTACCTTTTTTATAAGTGAGGCTAATTTTCTTGCAAATACTTAAAGTGAAATATCAACATGAGTTTGATGTCATTAGACAATCTCAATGTGAATTTAAGGCCTGCATGTAGCTTAGCTTAGCTTAGCATCAGTGCCAAGAGCACAGTAGCCATTCGAAGGAAACACAATGTATGTAAATATCCTTAAATATTATGCATCTTTAATTTATGTTACAAATATACACAACAAACTTAAGTCAAGATTTTGTTTGTGCTAAAACCAAGCAAATTAATGAGTTTGTAAACTGCTTGATCTTTCTTTCCTTTGCACATAAAAATTTCTTTAAATGTTTTAGGATTTTTTTTTGCAGAGTTTATGCTCAATGTTTGTGTTTGAAGGAACTAATTTTGTTTTCCCATTCTTTTTACCTCTTTTTGTTGTAGATTCGCAGAGCGGTGCTCCAGATCTTCTTCCCTGATAAGCCTTTCCACTGGGCCAGACATGTCCTCATTGCATTCAGTCTCATCTTTGTGGTCAACTTGCTCGTTATATTTGTCCCCTCAATCAAGGACATCTTTGGTGTCATCGGTACGTTCGCACTGCGGGGAAAAGAAATAGGAGCCTCACTGCAGATGCTATAGTGTGAACTCCACTCTAACGTTCAGGTCCACCTCATTTCATTAGAGTATTGAAAAGTAAAGGGTTATAGATTTGAAACTTAATTTAGATTTTTATGATTTACAGCTAATGACATACAATTTTGTTCCTTAAAAAATTAAAATATAACATGAGATCAGTAAAATAAAGAGATGGTGTCATGTCTAAATAATCTTGGTAAGAACTGCAGACTTGACACCGTCCACCAGGAGGATAACTCACAGTCGTCATGGCTAAAGAAGCTACTTCTTCAAAGTGCTACATCTAAGTACATTAATAGAAAGTTGAGTGGAAAGAAAAAGAGAGGATTTTGATTATTTTTTTCTTCAATATTTTCACAGTTAGTGGTGAATTGTGGAGTTATGTCATCTATTTGTGTTGTTCCACTGTGTTTTCATTACGTCTCTTCTCTTGTCAGTGTAGCCTCAAGTTTTACAACACTTACAATTTAGTTCTGCTAAAAAACAGCTTTGTGGAGGTGCTCATTTAAATTTGGTACCTATCCACACACTACAAAAATACCTTCCAGGATCTCAGTGGCCTTTAAATGGGTCTGAAACAAAACCCTGTGGAGAATCTATTAATCAAAACTGGTTAAAAAAAGAGCTTGAAACTAATCACTCTTGGTTTAGTTAAGCTATACAATATAAAATCCTGTCTTTTTGAATTGAAAAACTGATATAAGTTAATTTTTCAATGTTGTAAAACTTCATTGTCAGTGCTTTACTTATATTCTATGGTCAAATTAACCATTTACAATAAAAATCCTTGTTCTCCGTTTCTTGTCTTGTGCAGGAGCCACATCGGCCCCCAGTCTCATTTTCATCCTACCCTCCATCTTCTACATCCGGATTGTTCCTGAAGACCAGGAGCCTTTGAAGTCAAAACCAAAGATTCAGGTACGTATCTAAGGCTATGTTCACCCAGCAGGTCTTAATGCTTAATTCTTATTTTTTATTTTTGCATAGTCAGTCATATTACTAACTAGAAAATTTATAAAGAAATTTAAAAGTGGCCTGCCAAAGCTTGCTTATCGGTTGGAACCCAGCATTCTGATGCTGAAAATTATCAACAATGCTAATGTGAACTAAAATGCTGTCAGTATCCTGTGGAGTACCATTACTATGTTGACTAACATGTATGCAAACTTCTAAAATTAGTTAACATGCTAAGGTTAGCTCTAATGCTGTCAGTAGTGTGTGTGGGATCACCACTCGCTTGGTATGATAAACATGGCTCATAAATAAAAAAAAATAGGTAAAATGCTTATTTTAGGTACCAGATTAACGTTAGCATGAGGGCTATCACTAGTATATTTAGTCACTAGCATGTTGACACTACCAGTAGGATGCAGGTAATTGTTATCATGTTGACTAACATAAAATAACATTCAGTGTGAATAATTAGCTTAAATGCTGTTAAGAGCATGTTGACTTACTACAATTCAGTATGCTCAGCATAGCTAATTTTTTTTTTAATCGGCTAAAACGCTCAAATAAGCGTTGCCATGGTAACGTCGCCATGGTGACTCGAGACGGCAAACGGAAGTAGCAGCTCCCTTCTCCAGATCGAGCGGCACGTTTTGGCATTTATTGTGGGGGTGCACGCAGCGCTTCGAGGCTTACGACTGTGGCTTTTGGGCGACGTTTTTCGCCTATTTTAATTAAATCCGACCGCAATGAGACTTCCGTGTGAAAAAGTTTACGTTTCCAAAACGACCCCCACGCGCAGAAGAACGTTGACGTCACACAGCAGCGCCCTGTTTACGGAAGTGATAATGGATGGAGCCATTTACGTATCGATTCTAAAGTTTACTCAGCAACGAGAGGCGACAGTACCGTCACAAAATCATAACAAGACGGAGGAAGGTAATAAAAAGAAACCACAACTAATAGTGACGACTTTTTGTGGAGTTTTGACTGTAATTTATATAGAGAAATCTGTCTGGATGCGAAATAATGAGCACCAGAAGTGGTTGGATTGTGATGTGACCCACTTCAGTTACACAGATTTCTGTCATAAATTTATGATCATTATTTTCAGCCATTGTTTACATCCTGATTTATCACTTCTGGTGCAGAATTATGACGCATTTCTCACATCAATGACATAAAAAGCCGAATAAAATGCAACATGACTATTCAGACTGCAGATGCCTTGAAACAAATTAAAATCACATGTGGAAGAGGCACAGATCTGATATTTACTTGGGTGAAGAAATGGGAATTAGGCCGTTCAGACTGAAAAAGTTGTGAATTGGTCACATAAGTGCAAAAAAAAGCAGATTTGGGTCGCATTTACCTGCTCTGTGAATGTAGGCTTAGTGAAACACTCACTGTGTTTTATATTTGATTTATTATTTTTTAAATCTAATTAATGGGCACATGATATTCTCTTTATGTCTCCTGCAGGCCGCATGCTTTGCAGCATTAGGATTCATCTTTATGATCATGAGCCTGTCATTTATATTCATCGACTGGAGTACCGGAAAGTCCCGAAGCGGAGGCGGCCACTAGCTTTGCGCTAGATATGCTGTGACAGAACAAAGGTACAACAAACAGAATGTCAACCAAAACTCTCCCAGAAATTATCATCCTGTTCAGCTGAGATCCGGTCCAGAGTCTGGAGACTTTCAACGAAGGAAAAACAAATGAAGAGCCTTCGCCAGTGTCAAAATCAGGAAAATGTTTTGACGTGTGATGGCACAGAAAAATGTCCTGTTGAGGAGGAGGGAGATGGCACTACATTTGTTCTGTCTGAGTCCGCCGCCCTGCCGCAGCTCAAAGTCAGGGTGAAGGTGGCAGCAAGAGGATGAATGAGAACAGCATGACTAACATGGAAATCCCACTTCAATGTTCCGTGGAATAGTTCAGTCACTGCCAACAGCCCTCCAGTACACTTCCCTAATATTTCAAATTACATGTATTTACTGTTTCACCAAACAAAACAGAATAGCTTTGATTAAATTCCCCTACATTTGTCTTGAAAAACATTAAGAACAATGACTGCATTTCCACAGATATTATTATATTTGGTAAAGAAACAACTACCTATGAAGTGAAGTTCAACTAATGTGATAAAATTTTTATGTCTCTTGTTGTGAATGAATTACTATCTTTCAGGCAGAGTCTGAGGTGACCAAATAATCCGGTGCAATACGCAGGATTTTGCTGCTGTTCAGACAATTTGCTGGCAATCATGTGAACCAAAATGCAGAAAAAGGTTTTTGCACAAGGAATGCAATGGGTTTTTTTTTAATATTAGTTTAGCTGCAGACCAAAGAGCGTATTTATGCAGTTATACTGATGGAGAAGTTACCTCTTTTTAATTTATCAGGTGTAAAAGTAGAGCCTCAAAGCACCCAGTGTTAAAAAGCATGCTTTATCACATTCAGAAACGTTTCAGTATGTTACCCATTGATAAGGTTAAAATAAAGGGTTTTCTGTGAAATTGGTCCAAAACATCTGTTACCTTTGTGAAGCAACCTGTTCATTTTCTGACTGGTTTAACTAACATATTGCAATAAAAAAATCTTTTGTTTCTACACGTCTGTCTTTTTTAATCCACATATGCCTTGTTTTCTCTTTTTGGAAAATTTCATAATACCGTCTTCAAATTAAAATATTTGCAAACATTGAGATTAGTCTGCAACATAGCAGTTTTGAAAAATCAGATGATGATGTAGAAGCTTTTGGAATCAATTAAATGAAGACACACCTCTGGGTGCATTTTAACACAAAACATTTCCTTTCTTTTCTCTCTTTTTAACCTCATAGCAAAATCAAATCAAATTTGGCAACATATCAGGAAGAGAATCATGAACCTCCACAAGTCTGTTAATAATAATCACCAGGGGAAGGGTTTTTGCTCAGGAGATGAACATGTTTATATGTGTTTTGTTGTTAAATCAACCAAAATACTTGCAGAAGCTGAAGAGAAGCTCTTTGCGCGCACGACGCTGACTTCACATCCGTATGAGCGAAATGCGGCTTTCTTGTTTCCGCTTTGAATTACCATGACAGCTAGAAAACACAAAGTCGTATTTCAGACGCATATAAATCAATTCCATGAACATTGTTGTCTTCCAAATATAATGGGCTATTAAGTTTTCATGGATTTCCAAGCGATCCTGAATTAAGAAGACGGTGGCTTGTAAATATTCGTCGCTACCAGTTAAAGCTAACGCCGAACAGCAAAGTTTGCAGCCTTCACTTTACTTCAGATCAGCTTCTTCAGCCTAAAACTACCGGGGGGATACGGGTGGTAAATAAAGGAGCCGTCCCTGTGTTGTTTCCATGAAATCACTTCTGTGTTCTGAAAGAGCGAGGGTATAGGAACGAGTGAGCAGACCACAGCCAAACAGTCGAGGAATTGATCCGCCTGTACACACTGCGGTACACACTATCCTATTTGAGCTCTTCACAAGATACGTGCAAAAGTAATACAACGAAATAACACAAAGACCTTAAGGAAAACGGCCATATTTTTTTCTAAAAGCAACAACTCTGAACCTGAACAGTCAGCTGAAATCAAACTCTACCAGTGCTGCCCTACTTAAAGTTAGAGAAAAATTAGGAAGCTTGCAAGCCTAAAGAAACATCCCAACTGTAGAGTACAGTGGTGGCAGCATCATTTTTATCCTGCAGGGGGTTCTGATGAAGAAAAAAGAACATAATGTGCAACATAAGACAAACAGGAAGTTAAAGCGTCGGCACAAATGGGTTTTTCAAATTGTCAATGAGCCCTAGCCTACTGCTGAATGTATCCTAAAGGGAAACAAGGTTAATTATTTGACTAGAACAAAGTTGTGAACGTTTGCAGGCAAAGTTTAAATGAGCTTGAACAAACCCGACTCAGTTACATGAGTTCTGTCAGAGGGAATCAACCAAAACTGCAGCAAGCCGTAGTGAGAAGCTTCTTGAAGAATGCCCAAAAGATTCACCCCAGATCATGCAGTTTATTGAAAGATAACTTTACAAATATTTAAGGAAATGTGTGCAAACTTTCCACTTTCTTAAAGCTGAAAAAGACTCTCTAAAAAATAGAAAAGTTTAGTTTGATTTAATGTCAGTGAAAAAACAAACTTCCCTTTTCATGCACTCTATGTTTAACTGTTTGAGATAAAAAGTTTTTGTTTGCATGGCTGTAAAAGGAACGCACTCGCAGCAGAGGAGCACACACACACACACACACACACACACTGCCTGCCTCTCTCTCTCTCTCGCTCTCTGAAAATGGAAGTAACAAGTTGATTTGCGCATCGACTCTGAGCGAGAGAAGAAAAGTGGGGGTTAGAGAAGTGTGGTTGTCCGTTTCCTGCTTTGAGCTGATGTGTGCACAGAACAGAGAAGAGAAACTTCCTTTCTGACAGTGCATTGTGAGGACGTTTTTGTTTTTTTGTGTTTTTTAATTTTTATCAAATGCAGGAGATATTAATTTCAAATAAACTGGAGCACTTGTGAGAAGGAAAATGAGCCGTGGTAAAAATAAGACGGAGAGCGTCCCGAGCTCCCTGCTGAGCCAACAGGAGAACGAGAAGCTGGAGGAGCTCCTGGGCAGAAGGTGTGCTGTAAGTTCACAACTGAGCTGCGAGGCGGATAATCCTCTTAATTTACTCTCATTTCTGATCCAAGGCTTTTCTCAGCCTCATTGTCTTCCTTTAGAAGTAGCTAAAGTCACATCCTGAAGTGAATCGCTAAATTAACGGTTACATATTTGAATCTGTTTCTTGTAAGTTCAGGGTTTTTTACTTTTAGTTATTAATTTCTGGAAAAAAAGAAGACATCAGGTGTTTATTTTTGCAAAGTTTTTTTTAAGTAAAGGATGTAAATACATGTTTTCTTACATTGGGTCATCAAGAAAGTGGGTAGCTGTAACAGGAAATGGTGGCTGAATCGATTCTTCCTCCTCTGTCAGAATTAGACTTTATGACTGTGTTTAGTCTCGTAGCAGAGCAGAAGTTGGTCTGTTCTTCGTTCCTTTTAACCCACCAAAGTAAAGATTTGCTCTGAGTTTCTTTGTCGGATTTAAAAACCTGCGAAGCTTTCAAGCAGCAGGTGCAACAGAGAATACAGAGCACTAGAAGAAAAACTTATCAGAGCAAATGAAAGCAGAGGAGGAAGTTAATCATCGCTGCAAATTTACATTTGAACTGCAATAAAATGCCTTAACAAGTCATATCAGCTCTAAACTGTGTCTGATCTCTCTCTCTCTGCATGTGTGTGTGTGTGTGTGTGTGTGTGTAGTCGATGGCCACAGCAGTGGCCCAGTTGTTCATGGCTCTGCCAAACAGCCCATCCATGTGGAGTCTGCAGCACACTGGAGTGGTGTGCTTTGTCAAAGACAACCCTCAGCGCTCCTACTTCATACGAATGTTCGACCTGAAGGTCAGACAACAACCAAAAACTAACAAATAAGCCAACAAATAAAGCTCATCTTTAGGTGTTTTCACTTAGTTCTCTTTTGAAAAGTCACAAATAGTTTATTACTTTTACAAGCTGTGGAGTACTTTTTTACTATACACCAACATTTAAAACAGAAAACTGTTTAGTTTAATACTTTTATAAACTAAACATTACACCAATATTTAGCTTTATGCTTTTAATATCGGAGCAAGAGAAACTCCTGTTAGTTTATAAATCTAGAACAAACTTAAACAGAACTTAACAACCCAGAACAAGATCCAGACATGGAGAACCAACATTTAGTTTTATACTGAATAAATCTAGAACTAAACCCAGAACAACTGGAACCAACATTTAGTTTTATCAGAACAAGAATCCAAAGAAACCACTACTAGTTTATAAATTATGGACTACTTATTCTTATTTTTATCAGACATACAGAACTAATATGTAGTTTTATACTTTTACATTTTTGTCTTTCTTTTGGTTTTGTCTGTATTTCCTTCTAATTCACGTAAAGCACTTTGAAATGCCTTGCTGCTGAAAATGTGCTTTATAAATAAAATGACCTACCTCACCTAAGAGATGATTAAAATCTTTTCCCCTCAGGTTGGTAGGCAAATTTGGGAGCAAGAGCTCTACAACCAGCTCGTTTACTCGACGCCGCTGCCGTACTTCCATACTTTTGCTGCAGATGTAAGACATTCCCTGCACATTCTGCATTTATAAGTCAAAGTTTTCCTGAACAAGTTCCACATTTCTTCATAATGTGTTTGACTCAATGTGCATTCGTAGGACTGTCAGGTTGGGCTGAACTTTACGGACCAACAGGAAGCGGACGCCTTCCAAGGCACCATCATGGAGAAAATCAACCAAAGACACAACCGACAAGGTCAGCAGGAACAACTTCCTCACTGCACAGAGGGGCAAAAACATTTCTTACTGTTATAAATAATTAACATTTAAGCTCTTTAGGAATGAGGGTTTTTTTTAAAATCTGTGAAATCAACAACATTTTGTTGGTGTTACATCATCATACAGGCAGTCCAGATTTATTTTACTTGTTTATTCATTTATTTCTGCGTTTCTTTTTAATTCTCTGCATTCACGGCGCTGTTGTGACATCCTTGATGCTGTGATCCAAAATGGTGGCTTGTTTACAACCGACAGAGAAGAAACAGCGCCCCCCACCGAAGAACGGTAAGATATGCGCTGGATCGGATGTTTAATGTCAAAACTTTATTTAAAACATGCACCACAAACATGTTTTCTCTTTTTATTTGGCTGCAGACAGAGGTTCCCTCCCTCCTGTTCCACCTGGTGGGTATCTCCCATGATTCATAGCTCTTCTCGCCTTGTTACTAAAACAACATTAAAGTTTTTTTTGTGTTTTTATAACCCAGAGACTTTTACAACTTTGTAGAGCCTAAGTTTAGTTTTGGAAGTTTCATAAAGCAACATTTATAAAAACGTCCAGAGGACCTTAAGGCTACCTTCAGTAGTATTCACTTTAAATAAGAAGAAAAAAGTAGAAATTTGGTTAAAAACAACAACAAAAAACAGCCATAAAGGTTTTAAAGAAAAAAAAATCAAATGAAATGAAATAAAATTAAAAATGACAGTAAAAGAAAATAAAAAATTATATTATGGAGTGAATGTTCAGACTGAATGTTCAGACGACGTTTGCTGAACGTCGTCTGAACATTTGCTTTGCTTGCTAGCTGAGTCAAATTATTTATATTTTCTTGAATTTCAGAATGATTAAATATAATTTTACTAGATTTTGTTTTTACTTCAAAGTTGGAAACTTTCATTTTGTTTTTGTAGCATATTATAATATTTTTCTTATAATATTTTGGCCCTTTGCTGAGTTGACTGAGTCCTTGCTAACAATAAAATATTAATAATTTGTCCAAAACATTTCTATTAGAATATATCAGTTGACTTTTTTGTTCTACAAGTTAAGTAGAATCTAGTATGGCTCCATCTGAAATATTTCTACATAATAATCATCATAATTTTTGTTTTTATTGTTAAGACCCAGAGTTGGGTAAAACTCTAGTTATATTAAAATTTCTGGATTCTCGACCAAATGAATGACAAACAAAAATGTTTTAACCAAAAATTCAGACACACCTGCAGTTTTTGTTAAACTTTCATAAGTTTTTTATTGAAAGATCTGGGGAAAAAAGTTTATTTTGCCCGATTTTGTAATTATTTAAATTATTTATTTTCATTTTTAGTCTTTAAAACACCAACATTTTCACATAATTTATATTCTGTTGTCTCTGATTTTGTTATTTTAAAATATTAACTGATTGATGTTTTGATCAATTACTCAGTTCTCTTCAGTTCCTCCTCAGATACGTTTTGCTTTTACTTGAGTAAAAATATTTTAAAGTCATATTTAATAAGCCACTGTCACATATAATTTTTGTTACTCTACCCATCTTTGTGAATTTTAATGCTTTGATTTCTCCCTAAAGCAGCGTCTCCCAGCTCTGTGTCCTTCCACATGGCCACAGTGGACATCCAGAACCCGGACATCCAGTCTTCGCGCTACCGCTCCATGCCTTCCCCCGCCATCCCCCCAGCTGTCTCCAGCAAAGGAAAGAAGAACAAAAAGGACAAGAAAAAAGCTGGGAAGATCTCCAAGGCGGACATTGGAGCACCAAGTGGCTTTAAGTAAGGATTTGTTCTCCTAAAACACAAGCAGATGTCTCAAATTAATTCATTCTGGCTTTCACAGATGGACCCTGCTTGTTCTTTTCTTCTTTTTCTGACAGGCATGTGACGCATGTAGGATGGGACCCCAACAACCTCGACCCGGACCTGTCGAAGCTGCTCTCTCAGGCAGGCATCTCTGTGTCTGACCTGAAGGATGAACAGACGTCCCAGATGATCTATAACGTCATAGAGCAGTCAGGAGGCCTGGAGGCCGTGAAACGGGAGATGAACCGAGGTCAGACTTTTTATTTCCACCTTTCTAGTTCATCCCTCTGCTTCCCAAAGGCTGAAACTAAAGCTACAGTAGCTTTTATAAATAAAAAATGTTATTTTTTTGCATATTTGTTAAAACTGTCACTACATTGTGATAGATAATCTGTGAAAAGATCGTCTACATCTACAGAAATGAACTTCCCTGTCAAAAACAACCAATCAGAGCCAGGAGGAAGGCCTTAGCGCTCTCACTCATCCCTGTGTATGCGCTGCTAAATGTGCTAATGACAGAGAAACAACTCACTGTTACAGGAAAATCGTTTACCCGCTGTCTTTGCTATGATAATTAGCCTTAGCATGTCGTGTAGCAGAGAGCGAGGAGGACCAGGGGGGTGTGAGCAGATCAATCAATCAATCAATCGATTACTGTTTATTTGTATGGCACATTTCAGCCACAAGGCATCTCAAAGTGCTTTCAATCATAAAAACACAAAAATACAAAGTCATAAAACACACAATCAACAATTGAAGCTTCACATTTTGCTAAGTGTTGTTATTGAAAATCAAAATATTGATTAATTTTTCATTTATTATGTTTCAAAATCAGCTCTAACCAGCTGGGCTTTTAGTCTAGATTTAAAGGAACTCAGTGTTTCAGCTGCTTTGCAGTTTTCTGGAAGTTTGTTCCAAATTTCTGGTGCATAGAAGCTGAATGCTGCTTCTCCATGTCTAGTTCTGGTTCTGGGGATGCAGAACAGAACCAGGAGACCTGAGGGGTCTGGACAGTTGCTATGACAACAGCAGATCTTTAATGTATTGTGGTGGTAAACCATACATATGCATGATTGACAGCGCTAAGTCCCTCCGTCTGGTTCTGATTGGTTGTTTCTAGGAGAAGTTTTAACAAATATGTAAAAACATCCAGAGCCCACTACACTGAACCCGACTGAAAACCTCCTGGTTTTTCCTCCAAATGTTGATTTCTGAGTAAAATCATCAGTGTTGTTGTTTCTAAATGAATATGAACTTGTTTTCTTTGCCTTATTTGAGATCTGAAAGCTCTGCAACCATTTCTCATTTTCTGCAAATAAATTCCAAATGTTGGTTTGAATTTCAGAAACATGTCAGTAGTTCATAAAATAAAAGAACAATGTTCATTTTACTCAAATATTTACCTATAAAAAGCAAAATCAGAGAAACTGATTATTTTAAGTGTCTCTTAATTTTTCCCAGAGTTGTATTTTTTATAAAAGTTACATCCTGCATTTTTAACTGTGTTCGTTTCTAACCTGCATCTCCTTCTGTTTACGTCACAGGCGATGTTCCTCCACCTCCTCCTTCCAGCCGACAGGGGCCCCTGCCTCCTGTGCCGGGCCCCGGGCCCCCGGCTCCTCCTCCCTCACGGGGTCGCTCTGGCCCCCTGCCTCCCATCCCAGGCCAGGCGCAGCGCGGAGCTCCTCCCCCTCAACCGCCTCCATCCCGCGGCGGCCTGCCACCTCCTCCTCCGACAAGCAGAGGAGGCCCTCCTCCACCGCCTCCGCCAGCCCACTCCTCACTTCCTCCGCCTCCTCCGTCTTCACGGGGATCCCACAGCATGCCACCTCCTCCGCCGCCATCCAGCCAGCATCGCTCTATGGGTGTCCCTCCACCTCCTGTCCCATCTACACCCAGCAGGGGAGGTGGGGGAGGAGCACCACCTCCTCCTCCTCCGCCTCCTCCTCCACCTCCTTCTGCCCCTTCAGATTTCCCTCCTCCTCCAAAGATCGGTGGCGCGCCTCCACCACCTCCTCCTGCATCCTCCGGAGGAGGCGACGGCAGGGGCGCCCTGCTCGATCAGATCCGACTCGGAAAGAGTCTCAGAAAAGTAAAGAATAAATATTTTTACACTTTGAATTAATTTTCCATCCATAAGCAAACTTGTAGGTTACTGACTAACCTTCCTTCAACAGGTTTTGGATAAAATCATTCTTAGATAGCGAGATTTTCGTCTGCTCAGTGCTCTGCTCCTTTCAGAATGAGATGTTTTTATGGCCTCTTGTCACTTTAAATCCTAGCTAAGCCCCCCAACTCAACGTTTTTGACTCACACGTGAAAATGGCTGCAAAAAGATGTGCAATTATACAACTGTATATGTTTGAAAACCAGAAGTGGAGCCTCCTGCACAGTCAAAAAAAAATGCATCTAGTGGTTTCTGAGTAGTAATTCAACAACAAAACACTTGTCTTTTCCAGCAGCCATTGTACAGCAGTAAAACCAGCGGGCCAAATGTATCCTGGGGTTGCTAGGTAACTAGACTGGGCTCTGCTGGGGTTGCTAGGTAACAGCACAGTTCCCATTAAATTGTAACATTCATTTTCCAGAATCCACAAATTACCAAAAAAGGCTGGGTGTTTTTTTGTTTGTTTTTTTAGTGCTCGGCCTGTTTTTTAGAAGCGATTGAGAACCAGATGGAAATATAGAAATGTGCAAAAATATGAATTTTGCATAATAAAGCCTGTTTAATGTGTGTTTTTTTTGCAGGTAACAGAAAGCTCTGAGCCACCACCGCCTTCAACGCCAGAAGGAGGAGAGGGCATCGTTGGTGCCCTCATGATGGTCATGCAGAAGAGGAGTAAAGTCATCCACTCTTCTGGTAAGTAAACATTTTTAAGAAAACTGAGCCGAAACAAGAGCAGAACAAACTCCTTCATGTGTGTGTTTGTTCGCTCCTGCAGATGAAAGTGAAGAAGAAGCAGGATATGACGATGACGACGACGACGAATGGGACGACTGATAAAACACCGGCTGCTGTGGATTCTGAATTTATTAGATATTAGTTTTAAGCTCAATAACTGTTACATGTGACGTTTCAAACTGGAAAACGACTCGTATTTATGGGAAAATTGTTTTTGCATTTGTGCTGGAATTAATAAAAACAAACGGTTCATTAAAAAGGCTGAACATTTCTTATTCAGAAGAATGATGTGAAGAAATTACTAGTGATGGACACAGATCCTCCTCGTGATTATCTTCTGTGGAAAACCCGACCGTTAATGTGATTACATTCATCTATAAATGCAAAATACAAACCTAAATCTAAAGATAATAAATAAAGGTAATAAATTGTTCTGACAATAAAAGTCACGTAAAAAAAAAATAAAAAATAAGTGGAAAGTTTTTAAAGGTTGATCATAAGGTCTGGGAACTTCTAATCAGTTTGTTTCCCTGGGGATTACATATGAGGTTACACAGGGGCCCATTTGTTTCAGCCACTCTTCAAAAGGGGAAAGACATGAGAGCTTTTGTGTTTATCTTTGAAAGTCTGGAAACAACCATGAGAAAAAACATTAACATTTACTGGTCAATTTTTGTTTGCAGATACATCATAATCCATTTTATTTACAGTTTTTGTGGTGCTTTTTTATTTTTATTTATTATTTTTGGTTGTGATTTATTTTGGATATTTAAAATATCTCCCAGTTCCAGCGTTGAGTTCTTTAGAAAATGAAAGTTTAAGAGAAGGCAAACTTGCACTATTATGTCATTATGAATATATCACTTGAAAATGGTCTCAGAACAACAATATTATCGTTTATCGCAATAATTACTGGGACAATTTATCTTTGATAACAAAATCTGACATCTCACCAAGACTTTAAAAGATGCTTTCTTGGCAAATAAACCGTTTATCATCTATCAACACAGATATAAATATGCAGCAATGCTTATATCTGTAACAAAACAAGTAAAAATGTTAGAATTCTGACTTTTTAAACTCAGAATTCTGAAATTAAATTCAGAATTCTGAGATTAAAGTCAAAATTTTAAGAAAGTCAGAATTCTGAGAATTTTGAGATTAAAGTCAGAACTTTTCCCCATTTCTGTAAATTGGTATTTTGTCTCCTTGCTGACAAAATTTCTAGATACAATGTAGGATGACAGAATAACAAGCAATACTACATCGAGCCAGGTTCGCTCCCATTTTTATCGCATACTGTACATTAAAAAAAAAAAATCAGTTCTTGTCATACATCTGTGCAAAGATCCCCATTTCCCATGAATGCCACCAACAACAAAGTGCATAACTGGAAGAACACTGTACGCTACACAGAACTTCACTACTCACATACTGCAGGTCACCAAAGCACAGGACAGTAATGGGAGGGCAGTAAATATCAACATCCAATGGAATTAGCTTAACATTACAACTCACCAACATCAGAACACAACAAGAGAGCAACCATGAAATGTACAACGAGCAACGACAGTATGCATGCAAAAATATGCATTTATATCAACAATGATAGCATCATACAATACAGGGCAACCGAAACAACAGGTCATGACCGTTAATATTATATTCACAATTAATATATTACACTTCTGTTTGGAGATACTTAAAGGAAAATATACCTGTGTAACTATAGGCTTACCATTTGCATTATTGCATTCAGCCTTTTTTTTTGCAAAGAACACCAAGTTTGTGTGAAATGTGTGCTTTGTTCCACTGAACAGTTCTTTTATTTTTTTAAGAACAGTAACATTATTATACACTGTAATAAAGCTGCTGTTTGGTAACTATGGCATCATTTAGAATGTGGTCATCAGTAGTGTAAACTATATTTAATATGGATTTACTGGGTTGAAACTTGAAAACCAACAACACTTTAATGATAAAACAACGGCGTCACCCGCCCCAAATGAGTGGAAGTGACACCCAAACGTGTGTCCAACTAAAACGTCCAGCATAAAGTCCAGACAGACCGGTGTTGGACCGTCCCGCCGCCTAACCGAGACCTTGGTCCTGACTTTCTGTGTGCCTGCGGTTAGTGCGCTTCCGCTGCTGCTGCTGCTGTTTGGGGTCGACTTGGTCCCAGTAGGACTGGCAGTACTGGTTAATCAGTCTGATCTCAGGCGGGAAAGGTGTGGAGGCGACGGGCGACTGAGGGTACGCCCCCACTTGGCGGGTCTTTGGCTCCTCGTCCTCGTCCTGAGCGGTTAGCGCCAAAACGATGTCCCGGTCCAGGATGCGCAAAGCCACGCGGGCCACGGTGTGCTTGAAGTTGTTCTCGGTGGCGAGGCAATGGTAGAGCCCTGCGTCTGATTGGTTGAGAGACTTCAGGAGGATTCCCTGGTTGGTTTTCAGAACTCCTCCAACACGATTCAGCTACAGGTTAAAGAATGAGCAACAAGTTTAGATTTCTATCCTTGTAATAATTAAACAGCTAATGATTGATGCAACATAGCATCAGCAGCATAAGAAAGTATTCAACACATTTATGCTATGTTCACACTGCAGCATTAAGTAACACAGTTCCAATTTTTTTGTAAAATGTTATTATTTTTGGTGTGGTCGTTCACATTTTCGATTTGTATGTGATGTCCACTGTGAACATCAATCGACCTGAAAGTGTCCCGCATGCCAGTAGAGGGCGCAGTGAGCGTGCTC
>NW_006799996.1:230805-257773 GCF_000485575.1 Poecilia formosa
TAAACTTGCAATGAATAAATTTTACTTCCTCACCACTTTCCTCTTTCCCTCCCTCTGGAAAAGCCACTTGACTGTGGCCTGAGGGGAGCGAAGCTGGCACTCCAAGAAGGTACTGCTGCCCTCCACCCCAAACTGCACCGTCTCTCTGAGACGTTTCTCCACTGCACACGTAGACAGAAAAGAAAATCACTCAAAATTAAAAACGACAAAATATTCATGATATTTAACAATTAAAACCTCCATCTTACCTTTGGCGTTAAAGCCCCTGCACTGTCTTAGTGGATCACCGTGCTTTACATCCTGTCTTCTGCTCCTCCTAAAACAAGCATCAGTAATCATTCACACCAGTCCTTTTTAATCCACTTTAATCAAGCTCCAGTTGGTTGGATGGAAAGTCTGGTTTGTTTGGGGAAGTGTTGTAATCAAACTCTGATTCAGATCAGAAAAGGTTAACTCTCGTCCCCCTACAAACCTAAGTGAACTCTAAGTACATATGAACGCCAAGTGGACCGGAGGCCGCTCCAAAAGCAGGAAGCGGACTATAGCGCAGGGGATTCTGGGTAAATACAACTAAAACACAAGCTGGGACTCTAGCGCTAGTGGGAGAAATGGCTCGACTTTTACCAAAAACAAAAGCGAAACCGCTAAAATCCAACGCCGCTCCTTTTTCTTTACATTTTGTCAAGAAAGACGTTTAACTCTTGTCTTCTTCTGAGTTTTTTGTCCTATTCCCTTCAGTGGTTCTTGGTGTGGCGCCACCACAGGCGAGGAGGGGCGCTGCAAAAACACCAAATCTTACCAAGTATTTCTGGTCTAGTTTCTAATGCAACTATCTCAGTAAACTTGAAATAAGACAAAACTAACTTACAATTAATGTTTTAGTAAGAACTAAAGACTTGTTTTAAGCAAATAATTCCTTATTATTGATAAAAAAGCACTTGTTCTATTGGCAGATTATTTAAATTATAACAAGGTATATTTCCCATGTTATAAGTTAATTTATCTGCCAATAGAACTACATTTTCATCAATATTAAGTATTATTTACTGAAAACCAGCCTCTCTGTCTTTCTAAAATAATACTTGTAAGTTATTATTTCAAGTGCACTAAGATATTTGGACTAGGAACTAGACCAGAAATACTTGGTAAGATTTTGTTTTTTTTCCAAGTGTGAAACAGGTTTTTCAAAGAGTTTGGTTCATTTGACCCAGTGCCGTTTGAAAGTGAACCGCACCAGCCGAAAATATAACAAACGTCGTGACTTTGCTCCCCAACTGAACCGAGTCTATCGGACTGTCAGGTGTGTTTCAGTAAACCCAACATAACTGCACAGTGATAACATGAGGTGATCTAAACCTTTTGGTGGATGGGGTGAAGGCAGAGCAGCTCTCTCCATCCCAGGCGCAGTAGGGGTCGCGGGCCAGGCAGCAGTCAGAGCAGGCCCTGCCGTACACGCCGCAGCGGTGCAGCGACACCTGCGTCAGCCCCGCGTCCGACGACACGTATAGCTGTTGCTGCAGCAACATAAACAAAAACGGGCTCAACTCAAAGAGGCTATGACTTGAAGGCAGTAGATGCATGTAAACAAAGGTCATAGCGAAAGTATTCATACCTTCTGAACATTTTAATATTTAGAGCAAAATTTTTTGACACTTCTCAACTGCAAACTTTGATGTCTGTGATTGGATCATGGGCCAAACTCACAAATGTTTAGTTTAAAAAACATAATATAATAGCTCCAGTTTATGTTTACGGTTGTTATCTTGATGGAAAGAAAACCTTTGCTCCAGTCTATTAAAACCCCAAACTGGTTTTCTTCCAGGATAGTACTGTTCATTAACTCTAACCAGATTTTCTGTCTCTGAAGAATTCCCACAGCCTCATGCTGCCACCACCATGTGTTACCAAGAGGAGTGTGTTTTCAAAGACAACATCTGGAAAAAGTTCAAGCGATACGAATACTTTTGCAAGAACCTGCAGTGTCTCCAGCATGAAGAATAAAAAAGACTTACTCTTTTTGAAGAAATCTTCATTGTTTTAACAGGAACTCTGGTCTGTAAGTTAATGAAGAAAATTACTTAAACGTCTTTGGTTATTGTGATTGAATGAACTCAGGCAAACAGAGACATACCCGAAAAACCTCAACCTCTTCTAGAGTCAGTTCCTCCATGGATGTTGGGTCTTTGGGCAAAACGATGACTTTTTGCACTGTGCCTCGGTCTAAAAGCAACATTAATATTGTTTATTATTAACATTTTATCAATGAAAACGCACTACAACCATCTGTCCTGCTGCTATTTCACCTGTGCCTAAAAATAGGACCTCATAGCGCCCATCCACTGCGTCCACCTGGTCGACCACAAGGGCCGTGTACCGGTAGTCCACGCCGGTTTTCACCACCAGGGGGCGGCGATGGATAGGATACACTGAATGAAACATGAGGGGATGTGAGCGGATGAAATTCACAGCTTCATCAGAGAAGTTCTTGGACGACTGGATGCCTGGAGTGAAGGTTCCTCCTGGACACTGGATGCAAGAGGGAGGAGAAAAGATTTGATGGCGTCAGTGTCATGTTAAATATGTGCAAAAATACTTACAGCATGAAACATAATGTCAAATTTTTGTCTTAAATATTCAAGACACTGGATGGAAGTATAAACTTATCAATATTTCTCCTCCTTAACTACCTACATCATATTACATTTACATAACAACTAAACTTGTATTTAATAGTTAACCCATCAATCTAATATCTATTTAATTTTAATTACAGTGGATGATAAAACAAAGGTAGGGTCAAAAACAACAACATCAATAATTGACTGGTAATATTATATACAAGGTTTCCCCCAGAAAACTTGCTAAGCCTGGTGGTTGGGCACTAGGGCAGTCGTTCATCCAGCGGCCCGTCGTATTTTAGAGTTAAAAAATGTTTAAAGTTGACAAGACATTTTAACATATCATTTGATAATTATGCGTTATTGAAAGATTGGACAATTAGCACCTGAACACCAACTATAAAGTCTTAAAAAATGAAAACATAAAAAAAAAAAAACTTAAATAATAAGCAATGCTTAGCCTGGTGGCCCACCAGGCTTATAAAGCACTGGGGGGAACCCTGACATAGTATATCCAGCAATAATCATAACTTTATATGATCATTTGAACAGTTTTATGATTGGACGATGTTCAAATTTGACTCCCCTTATTGATACACAAACATTTTACATCTGAATTTGCTTTTTTTTTTTTATTCAGAAAATTTAATCCCCCCTTAACTGATAAATTTCCTCCTTAGAAAATTTTTTAATGTTTTTTTTTTGGTAATTATTTTGGGTTTGTAAAGAATTAAAGCTGTCAATAGTTTTACTATGTCAATGAATTTTAATAATCTACATTTTACAAATAGTGTGTTAGTGTTGTCTAAGTATCCCACCTCATGGATTATTCAATCAATAAATCAAGTTTATTAATATAGCACATTTCAGGCATTTCAAAGTGTTTTACATCATAACAACACAAAAATACAAAGTCATAGAACACACAGTTAACAATTCAGTCATTACACATTAAGTTATTGATTAATATTTAAACTGATTATGTTTCAAGCGCAACTCTAAACCGGTGGGGTTTTAGTCTGGATTTAGAGGCACTCAATGTTTTGGCTTTTTAGCAATTATCTGGAAGTTTGTTCCAGATTTGTGGTGCAAAGAAACTGAATTATTTTTGCTCTTTATTGTCGTATTTCTCTGTGAAGACAATGAGAGTGAAACTTACTGTTCCAGGCCGTGGATAGGGAATCTTCCCAGTATATTCTGTCCACTGGTAGTTGTGGCCGTGTTTGTGGGCAAACGGTCCATTGAAGACGTTGCGGACGTCAGCCATGGAGTATACGCAAACCGCTGAGCCCTTAAATACCGAGCTTCAGCAAAAACAAACAACAAATATTTAAAAAAAAAGAAAGGTGCCAAACACAACCCATGAAATTAGAGAATAAATTAACCACAAAAATGTGTTGATAAAACAAAGAAATTACTTTGAATTTGTGAACCTGGATTCCAGAAAATGACTCACCCGGCTGTGGTGAACAGAGCGTACACCATGGGGTTTCTTTCATCCTGTGTTGGTTGAATGAACACGTCTCCTGGAAAAACAATGACATGCATTTCATTAAGAACATAGTCAAGCAGATACAGCTAACACGAAATTGGAGACAATTTTCTCAGGGCTTTACGTAGTTCATCAAATGACGTCTCGACTCCATCGTCTCCTATAACCGAGCAGACAAGACGCGCCTTCAGGAACGTCGTCCAGCGGTTCACCAGGGATTTCTGTCCTCCTTCATCATTCTGCAAGATAAATATAAAGACATAACTAAAGGTGACCTAGTATCCTTCCTGGAACAGGTTAGAATAGGTCTGTAGGCTTTAGAAAACGTTCATTATATTTTTTGTACAAAATCATTCTTAGATAATGAGATTTTAGTCTGCTTCTTTCAGAATGAGCTGTTTTTATGGCCTCTTGTCACTTTAAATCCTAATAAGCTGCTGCTGGCCACGCCCCCCAACTCAATGTTTACACTCGCATGTGAAAATGGCTTCAAACAGATACGCAATTATACAACAGTACATGTTTGAGAAGCAGAAGTGGAGCCTCCTGCACAACCACCAAGAGGTTGTGCAATAAAGTGTTTTATAAAGCCAATAAAACACTTTATTGTTTTATTGGATGCTCGTCTTTTACAGCAGCCACTGTACAGCGCATACAGCCGTAAAACCAGCTGACCAAATGTGCTGGAGCTCTGCTTGGATTGCTAGGTAACGGCGTAGCATGATTCAACAATCAAGAAGTTTTGAAACGACACCAAAAAACATCAACTTATTGCCACAAAACGGTTAGGTGGTTTATTTAAATGCTTGGAATGTTTTTAAAAGCAGTGAGACGCAAATGGAAGTACAACAATATGCAAAATATTGATTTTCACCACAATATCTGTAAGTTTGGTTGCAAAATAAAACACTAAAACAATCACAAAATCTTGAAGAAACAGCTATTCAACAGAACTTTGTTGGTAGAGTTGGATTGTTTTGGTTCTGACCTTAATATTCACACTCTATTTGCTCATAAAGTGACTTTTCAGATCGTTACTATTAGAGAAACATTGAAAACTACAACTCTGTTTCCTTCCACATCACATTTATGCAGTATGTCCCTCCATCAAATAAAATACCCAGAGGTTTGTGATTGTAGCATGAAAAGATGTGAAAATGTTCATGGAGTAATTTGGTTAGTAGCGTGGTTCTGCTTACCAGACACACTCTCCCCACCCGGGCTAAAACCGTGGGACTGGCCCCACCATTGGTGTCTAGACTCTTCTCCCGGAAAAAGAAGTAAAGCTTGTCATCATTCTTTTCTGCACTGTCAGGGATCTGCTGGATCTGGATAAACACCGGCTCTGGAGGATAAAAGCAGAAAAGCAGAAAGAGGATTGAAACAAGTGGTTGTCAAAATGAAATGAGAGGATCTAGAACGTGTAATCATTGGCGTTTTACTTCTTCACACCCACACTTACTCACCGTTGAGCCACCTGGAATCATACTGCTCCGTCCTGATTGCTGTCCTCCCTCCCATAGTCCTAAATAAAGCAGCGTCTGTGCTCATAAAGTCAATATGTACACCTGCGTACAGGTTTCCGTCTGTAAAGGCACACAAATATTCCATCATTTATTGACCAGCTTGGGCGCGTTTTTTCTGCGTCTAATGCAGTCTGAAGTGACCCAATTCCGATTTTTTTTTATTTACATAATGCGACCAGCGACCTGTATCTGATCTTTTCATGACAGTCTCAACAACATAGCTTGGATTGTTTTCGAATGCGACCCAGGCCGCTTGGATATCCGATTCAAATGTGATTTAACGGCCAGGTCGCATCCATCCGACCTGAACGTCACTAATGCTCGACAAACGTCACTAATCTGCGCCCTGATACGCCCAAGCGCGAAGTAAAACAACAACCATGGCGGACTATAATGAGGATTAAGTTGTTAATGTGCTGCTCCGGTCGGACAACAACTTTAAAATCATCGTAAGGTATGTTCCATGTTTACTTCCGCAAACACTGAGCATCTTCTTCTTCTTCTTTTTTATGGCTGTTGGCAAAACACTGAGCACGCGCTCTACGTGTGACGTTATTGCGCCCTCTACTGTGCATGAGGCACACTTTCAGGTCGTTTGCAGTTCACACTGGAGATCACCTACAGGTCGGGTATGTTTGGAAGTGTGAACGACCACGCCAAAAAAAATCCGACTTGACTAAAAAATCGTAATTGGGCCAAGTCAGGCTGCAGTGTGAACATAACCTTAGTCAGGCATTTTTCTTACTGATCAATACTGCAACATTCTCCTGCTTGGGATCGTAGGAACATTTTCCCTTCCCTGAATCCATATAACCAGACACCAGTCTAAACAGGTAGTCCTGCAGAGGCAGATCAGAGAGAGAGTGTGCATAAAAATAGAGCATAGCGGAAAATCATAAACAAATCAGTGTCCCAGTTTGCCGTCCTAAAATATTTAGCAGGACAAAGCTCTCCAGGTCTGCGCTGCTTGGGGCGTTTTGCTGTAAATCCCACTTGGGGATCTGTAAATGCCGTGTTCACCTCTGCCCTCCAGCCTCGGTTGATGAATGTGCAGATGGGTTGGTACGCCCCTGTGCCGCAGGTGTAGAGGTGGGTGCGGTTCCACGGCTCAATCAACCTCACAAAGTTGGCACATTCACCCTGGACAAAGAGGAGTAAGATAAATGGAATTCAAACACTGCTGCAGCATCTGGAAAGAAGGATTCATTTTTATATGAGCACAAGATCCCACCTGTCTACCTTTTCCTGTCATCTGGCATTCTCCCTTTCTCTTTGCAGAGGCTGGCCAGTGGATCTGCATTAGAGAAAAAACACCACAAATTAGGATCACTGCACTACTCAGAGATTTAGGACCACATGCCAAATAGCGGAGTGGATTTAAGAAGAGAGCTTGAACTCACTATAAGCGGTTCTTTGTTGACGTTGTGCATGTCCAGAGCAACCAGGTACTCCCGACTGCCCAAGTAGAGGCGGCCCTGGTCCTGATCCATGAGGAGGATTCGGTAGTCGCTGGTGTTGAAGGAAAAACTGAAGGGTCGTGCTGCTTTTGTGTCCATGAGTTCTGTGTGGAAAATGTTACAGTAATGTTTGAAAAAAAAAGGACTTCGGCTGGAGGCAGAGCACTCATGCTTTTCCCCTTATGCCTTTAACATATTTTCATTACCAACTTGGATGAACTTATGGTCCCTGAAACAACACACTCAAGCTTTTTTTTTTGGAAAATGTGTGTCACTTATTAAATATGACTCAACATTGAGCGTTTTGAAAAAGCATATTCGCTTTTAAGATCTCAATATTTTATGTGCTCTGGTGTCTGATTGGGTCTAAAGCAGTGCATGCCTTGTGGAGTTGGAGGAAAAGCCGCGTGGCTCCCTTAGGAAACATGGTCAGTCGAACTCACAGCTAATTCTTAAGATCAGGTCTGTGTTCAGCAGAGCATAACCTGTTAAGACTCGCAGCAGTGGAAAGTGTTTCTCTTTTTTTTGTTCTCCTAAAAGCTTTGATTGAACTTTTAAAGGGAGACTATTATGCAAAACTTCATTTTTTGCATGTTTTTGTGCCTCCATTTGGATCTCTACTGGTTCTATAAAGAATTGAGTGCTAAATAAAAATAAAAAAAAAAAAACATTTTTTGGCAATAAGTTAATGTGTTTTGGTGTCTGGAAAATTATTCGTTTGAAAATCCTAAGTCACAACCTGCGAGCACTGCCTCATTGCCTCGCAACCCCAACTGACCTCATTGCCTAGTTTCATGCAGAGCTTTTAAAGGGAGACTGATATGCAAAACTTCATTTTTTTGCACGTTTTTGTGCTTCCATTTGGGTTTCTACTGGTTCTAGAAACAGGTGAGCGCTAAATAAAAAAAATCCTAAGTTACAACCTGCTAGCACTGCCTCGTTGCCTAGCAACCCCGACTGATCCCTGCTCCTCACCTAGCAACCAGAGTGGAGCTGGTCAACTGGTTTTATTCCTATGTTGTTTGTTTGTTTGTTTGTCTATTTATTTTTTAATGCACAGCTACTCTTCTTGGGATCCATCATTAAAACGCACATCATACAGTAGAAATCATTCAAATACAGCAATGAAAATGAATTACAGTTCACATAAAATGTTGATAAATTAAACAATCCAGTTAGAGGCACACTGCTCATAAAATGCTTTTCATGTACTTTTTAAAAAAATTCTTCTGTTTTGCTTTAATTATAGTTGGTACAACAGCTGTTGGAAAAGACAAGTGTTTTGATGTTAATATTCATAAACTATTGGGGGCGTGGTCAGCAACAGCTTATTTGCATAAAAGTGGCAGAACCCTAAAACGGCTCATTCTGAATAGGACCCGGCTACTCTTCCTGGAGTTCATTGTTAAAAGACATGCAGTAGAAATCATTCAAATATAACATAAACAGCAATGAAAATGTATTACAGTTTATACAAAATATTGTATAAACTGTTTTATGAATTTTGTTATGATAAATTCATAAAACATACAATAATTAAATATAATTAATTGTAAATTAAATATACAATATTGCAGTTATAGGTAAATTGCTCCCAACAGGGTTTTCAGCTACTTTTTAAAAAACTTTCTTCTGTTCAGCTTTAATTATAGTTGGTACAATGGCTGTTGGAAAAGACATGTGTTTTGACATAAGCTGCTGGGGCTGTGGCCAGCAACTGATAATTTGCATAAAAGTGACAGGACCCTAAAACAGCTCTTTCTGAAAGCAGTTCAAAATAGGCAGAATTGATCAGGTAAAATCTTATCCTCTGAGAATGACTTTGTGCCAAAAATGTAATGAACATGTTTTGCATAGACCATAAAGCTCACCTAAACTTGTTTAAAAGAAAGCATAATAGGTTCCCTTTAACAATTCTCCCATTCATTGAATCAGATTAAAGACATGGAAAGCACCCCAACACACACCCACACACACATTTGTGGCATGTCTGAAATATTGGCCACCATATGTGCTCCCTGCAACGTGACGGAGGCATGTTAAAGACAGCAGGCTTAAACAATGACAAATGTTCTCCGAGACCCTCAGAAGCAGGCTTACAGGGACTCAAGAGGAAGTGCAATCTTTATTTACATCAAAGGGCCTGTCATCTTCCTTATGAGGCCCGTGTTAACAGGATGCAGCAGAGGTGCCACTAAAATAAGCCTCGCAGTCGGATCTCCGGTCGAAGTGGGATGGAGTCTCAGAGTCCGGCTCTATTCCCACAGGATAACAAGTCCCAGTGGCCGAGCTCCAACACGGTCATGGTGGATTCACCGAACGGGCTAAATGCAGCATCACCGCACCCCTGTACTCATCTCTGTTCGCCAAAAATAGCAAACAATGTCCTGCCATCATCTGGTAAACATTCAGCAAACACTTATCGTCTGACAACATTCTGACATCGATAGGGGAAACACTGGGAAGGACATACTGGGAAGTCCAGTATGGGGCCCACTATGAACTCTCAGGTTACAGAGTATTGTCACTGAGTCACTATAATGACCAGAACCACTTAGTCCCAGACCCATCTCCTGTATGAACCGCCTGGTGACAGCACAGTGAGGGTACGAGATTCTAAAACACGGCTCAGGTTACACAGCACGTTCTGCTTTCTAGCAATGCTGGACCGACAAATCAAATGAGCTTCAGCTAATTCCTTTTAAATCTGCTTAATTGACCCAACTTCCTGAAAATCAACATGAAGTCCTTGTCCTCTGCAGACCACATGTGGCCTCAGAGTGTCAGTCAGTCCGGCAGGATCGCTCAGAAGAGTCACATGTCCTCCAGCCGCCCCGAAACCTCCTCCACAGGCGCCTCCAGGAACAAAGGGGCTTGCTGTCACAAACAATGAACAATAAATCCTGGGAGTAGCAGAAAACAGTTGGAGACTAAATCCTAACCTCACTGGGTTTTATTCTGTTCTAGGGGGAAGGGTCCACAGAATTGCTGCTTTATGACTAAAACCTGAGAGTTGATCTAAAACCTTTAACAAGTGTGAGAGCTCAGTGCACACACAGAATCTACACTAGGGTCATTTCTCAACCCAAATGTAGGACGGACCAGGCAAATATTGGGTCAAAAGTTGTGGCTCAATGTGTTAAGTAAGAGAAATCAAGTCAAGGCAAGCTTATTTGTATAGCACATTTCAGAAACAAGGAAGTTCAAAGTGCTTTACATCATAAAAACATAATGCCAATTATGAAACAAGCAATAAACATTAGATTTTGTCAAATCCCATCAGTAAAATCGTCAGAGGTGTGCAGACTATCCAAAAAGTGTACTCAATTAAGAGTAGAAACTACTTTAAGATATTTTTACTCAAGTAACCATCCAAGAAATGACTCAAGAGTAAAAAGCATTTAGTAAAAAGGAAACCCAACTGATCAAATTATCAATGTTTTATATTTAAAAGTGACATAATCAGGCAGACCAAAATATAAAATTATGTGGAAATTTTGGTATTTTTTAGACCAAAATGATTCATTTAAATAACATAATTACAAAATAGCAAAAAATCAAGCCAAATAAACATTCTTCCAAATCAGTTTCTTTTAATATAAGACTTCAGAAACTTTAACAGAAACTGCAAGTGTGTGTTGAACAAACTTGTTCTTCATTCACCGAAGTTACTCACAGTGGGTAGAATATCCAGAAATTTCACTAAGAGTACTTCATCAAAAAGTTTCTCTAGTAAAAGTAAAAATTTCAGATTTGTGATGCTTGGAAGCTGAATACTGTTTGTCCATGTTTGGTTCTGGTTCTGGGGAAGTAAAGCCGACCAGAACCAGAACACCTGAGTGGTTTGGAAGGTTGATACATGAATTAGAGAAGAGACCACTGTCGCACTGTTAAAGTGTATGACGATGCAGCTTCTACGTCATGGTGTCACGGGACTGACTAAATGACAGCTTAACCAGTTTGTGCGACGCCAATGGCGATCTGACAACGTATGCTGATGATGGACGGAAGACTCAATTCGTCACAAGGTTAATTATGCTGAGTAATAAAATTAATGTCAGTCAAAGGACTCTAAACTACTCCACACAACAATCAGCCATTCATACACACATTCACACACTGACGGTAGCCACAGCTACCCTGAGGCAGACTGATTCAATCAATCGGCGCCACAGGGCCCATTGACCACCAACAGCAGGCAGCGCAGCTGAAGTGTCCTGCCCAAACACACAATGGCAAAGTGACGGAGTTCAAACCCACTACAGCATGGGCACCTTCTGATCCACTGTCCAAATAATTAGCATTTTTTCATGCTATTAGCTAGTGCAGCCTAGTCCTAGCTATGTTCAACATTTTGACCAGCTGAGTTACAAAGTCAAAATAGATCCCCGCTATAAAGTGTTGATTGCTTTTTTAAGCTTCAGTAACAAGTTGAACATTAAATGTTTTAGAAAACTGTAAATATGATCTGTAAATCTTTATGACATTTATGTTTGAAAGCAGCAACTAAAAGGCTAAAATGATATGTGGCTTGGTAGCATTGTGGTGAGTATTTGGGTTTGTTGACCTCAAAATGTGCACAGATATTTTGAGAGACAGATGCTCAAGTGGATTTTCTAAATCTCACTTCCAATTTACATACTCTTACAAAAAATAAATACCTTTGTTATCTTTCATTAAAAAACAGATTGTCCAAATGAAACAGATTAAAACAAATCAATGAATTTGAAACAGCATATGAAAAACCTACACCATACCTGACACTCCTGCTGATGGCAAAGGACAGAAAGATGCACTTTAATTGAATTTTGTGAAATTCTAGGTTAAATATCATAGGTTTTTGTAAAGGTTGAACACTGATTCACAACCAGCTTTCAAGCTAAACTTTCTGAGTAAAATTTGAAACTTACATAACACTTTTTCTTTCTACACCCTGAGCACCATCTATTTGTCTTGACTACATCATTCTGTATTTTTAGCACAAATCCTCTTCACCATATAACCATATGTTGTACCAAAGGTTAACCTGATAGATCTACCAGGTAGGATAATCAAATTATCTTCATAAACCTGAGTATCCAGAGACTATATTCTACAACTTAAAGGGGCGGCATTATATATTTTCTAGGCACATAGCACCATTTTATAGCACAATCAAGTAACTATGTGAACTTCAGATGCTGTAAAAATTTTCTATATATCAATTATGAATTAAAAGAAAATTGACTTCGTAATCTAACATCTTAAAATTGGGTCTCTGTCTCTTTAAAAACTCCTGTGGTTTCTGAAACTCCACTTTCAGGAAGTCATCACAGCATTGCTCCTCTATTAACTCTTTAACAAAGTTTTACCAGCGTTGCACTGAGATTTAGCTCTTATAATGACCTCAGCAGACGTGCCATCCCACCAGGTGTTTGCTAATTGCTTCTGGCTAGTCTGAAGGAGCTGAGTGTGGCCATCGTGAAGAAGGGCTGCTCTGTAAGGCAGAAGCTCAGAAGCTGTAACTCAGAGGACGAGCTGCGTCTTGAAGGTGGCAGAAACTATAAGGTCATTACTACACATACATTTTTAATTATTTGATTTCCCTGGAGAATAATAAAGTATTTTTAATCTGAATTTTCTCTATAAAGATCAGCACAGCAGAGAAGTGTGCTGTTCTGCACACTATAAAACTAAATTAATGCAGGAGTTCATCCTATATTTTGACTTGAATCAAATGTTATAGTTTACAAAGCCAGTATTAGGGATAGTTGAATCGTGTCTGTTTTAAATTTTGTTATATGTACAATGGACCTCCAGAAATTTGGAGTTATGTTGCACAGAAAAACTTGTGAGTGGGTGAATTATTAAATAATGAAATAGCGAATAGACTGGGATCCACTGCACAATGGAGCCAAGGTGGTTTATCACTATTCCTGTCACAATAACAAATTTTGCTGGACAATAAATTGTCCCAGAAATTATTACAGTACACAATAATATTGACTATTTTCAACTAACATGACAGTAATGGCATAATAATGGAAAAAGACATTCTAAAAGTTCAATAAACGTTAAATTCGAATGAACATTTAACACTGGAACTGCAAGACATTTTAAATATCCAAAATAAATAAACCAAACAACAGACAAAATGAGTAAAATTAATCATAAAGTCTCTGTAAACAAAACTGTTCTTCAAAAAAACAGCTAGTTGAGACCAAAGCACCAGACTGAAGACTTTTGTTATTCAGAAAAAGAAAAGGAAAAAAACACAATAAATTATTCAAATGGAAATTATTCAGCTTGTTTTAATTTATCATGCTATTCATTGGTTTATTGCCTGTTGCAACAGGCCTGGTTATTACACCATGAGAATCTCTTACTGTGCCTATGTTAGTATACATTACAGAGTTTCCCTAGGTGTATTATAAGCCTGGCGGGCTACCAGGCTAAGCATTGTTTCTTTATTTAAGTTTTTTTTTTTATGTTGGCACTTTTTAAGACTTTTTAGTTGGTGTATCTTTCAATAACACATAATTATTAAGTGATATTTTCAAATTTTCTGTCAACTTTAAACATTTTTTTAACTCAAAAAAACAACAATGACTGCCCTAGTGCCCAACCACCAGACTTAACAAGTTTTCTGGGGGAAACCTTGTATTATGACCCAGAATATTGGGTTGAATCTCAAACCCAAAATTCTGGGTCAAACTCCCTGTGGTGTTAAATCAAAACACATTGATGTTGTCGTATAAGACCCAGAGCTGGGTTAGAAAAATACGACCCAAACTGGTCTGCTTTTAACACTTTGGAGTTTACATGAGTGTGAGAAGGAGCAAATTCAAGACCAAACTTGTGCGATTGATCCATCAACTAGTGTGCGCACCGAGCTCCAAAAACACCCTGCTAAGCTATTTACCGGGAGAGGGATTAGTGTTAAAGGTCACATAAAAAAGCATGGCCATTACTCTCTCAGGACTAGGATGGATCTGTCTCTGCAGCTATCCGCAGCATGTGGACAGCTGTTGTCAGTGTTACAAAATCAGAAGAATGCACAGCAGCCTTGCACGTACACCGCCAGTGTTTCTGTCAACCACAGATCTCATGATTACCTCTAATCTGCCTCAGATTGCCTTTTTAAATGTAAATCATACATTTTTATCACTGAATCTATGCACTACTACAAGATAAGACGCTGTCTAGACCTTATTTTGAAACCAAAGCCTCCCGAATCAGCTGCACATCAAAGCACACAAGAATGTTATAAATCTGATCCACACCTCTCATTTGCACGTCCACGCAGCGTCGGGCATGTGTTCTTACATGTGGAGCCTTTCCCGCAACTTGATGTGACACCATGACAGGGAGGCAGAAATAACAGTAATCATCTGGCATTGTTTTGATCAAAGGTGTCGTCCTCATATTTGTGAGGAAAATTCTCTGCCATCAGAGTTAATGAGCGCAGGTGAGCCGAGAACAAGGGGAAAATCCCAAATACCTGCACAAAAAAAAAGGCTTCAAAAAACCCAATTCTTCCCATCTCAGCTTTAAACCTGGAAGCCAAGTCTTTAACATCTTAAAGGTGACCTATTATCCTGCCTTGAACAGGTTAGGATAGGTCTATGGGCTACACAAAACAGGTTTACACAAAATCATTCTCAGATAATGATATTTTAGTTTGCTCAGTTCTGCCTATTTTGAGCTGAATTACGGCGTCTTGTCACTTTAAATCCCAATAAGCTGCTCCTGGCCATGCCCCCAAACTCAATGTTTACACTTAAACATAAAAAGGGCTGCAAAAAGATGCAATTATATAACTGTACATGTTCGAAAAGCATTAGTAGAGCGTCTTGCACAATCAACAAGAACGCAGGAAGTCGTTTCTGGAAGGTAAGTCAACAAAACACGTGTCTTTTCCAGGAGCCATTGTACAGCGCATACAGCGGTAAAACCAGCTGACCAAATGTCCTGGAGTTCCGCTTGAGTTGCTAGGTAACGGAATAGGCTTGAATGGGGTTGCTAGGTAACGGAGTAGCTCTCGTAACATGGGAGTTAATAACTAGGAGGTTTTTGAAATGGTGTGTTTTCCAGGCACCAAAAAACATGAACTTATTGCCAAAAAACATTAGTGTGATTTTTCAAAGCAAAATTGAAGTACAAAATCTCACAAAATGTTAAATTTTCACAATACGTCCCCTTTAAAGTATACATTTCACTCCTGTGATCAAGTTTCGGGCGTTTTCCTCTTGTGACCCGACATCGCAACAAAGAAGAGCCTGACAGGTCACATCATAGTGCGTGAGCGTTTCAGGGTGTGGGGAGAAACTCTGTCGAAGGGCACAACGCGTAACCAGCCACACGTAACATCCACCTTTTGTTTTCAGCGCTCCGCTGTTTGACATGCGGCAGGAAATACGCTCTTTACATATTCATAAAACGGAAGCAAAACCTCTGGTGTGAACAAGTTTGCGAGTCTGCCAGGGATTTAACCGGACAAAAGCCAAACAAATAAGCTGTTATAATAAAAAAAAGCCCCGCAGGCAGAGGAGTTTGCTCCATATGTATGAGCTCACCTTTGAAGGAGAGGCGAACCCGCGGCGCAGACTGCTGCAGGCCCCAGCCTCTGTAAACACACAGGGCCAACAGGAGGAGCTGGGCTCCAGATGCTGTCATGGTAACAGTCATGCAGGTAGCCCACAGAGATCTAAATCTGGACAAAAGAAGAAAGAGGAATGAGCGTTATTATAGAGTGCCCCATGAGAAATGGGAGACAGAAAAAAAAAGAGGGAAGGACGGACTCTCTCTGATGTCTCTGATCAGACGCCTGGCCTGCAGCCTTCTCAGACGAGACGTAGTTAGGCAGCAGAGAATAACGTCCAAATCTTCACACCTGCTCTGGAAAATATGACAGCCCTATTATTTATTTAGAGTGTAAATGTAGTGAGGTATGTGTTAGGACTGCAAAACTGAGCTCGCCAGGCCAAGAAGTCTGGCAATTACGCGAGATTAAAATCACCAAGCCTTCATCTCGGACAAATTCTTCTACAAACAGCACTTAGTTCAGCACGTATTTCACTCACGTTTTACCTGCACAGAGAAGACAATGAACATGCCAATCAATGATTCCCCTCTGGCTCTCCCTCACTCTTTCTTTCAACAAAGCGCCCTCTGAAGCTGATGACTGGAGGACATGACAGTTCAAAGCAGCAGGTAACCCCGGCTGAAACAATCCCTGACAGTTACGGCGTGTTGTGAAACTTAGTCCAACTGTTAAGTCCAACTCAAGACATTCATTATGCATTTGCACTTTGCTGGAGAGGATCCCATATAAATTATGAATACTAAAAGCTGAGTCCATAACATCCATTAAATTGTCTC
Organism: Poecilia formosa; assembly: GCF_000485575.1. Classification (NCBI taxonomy): domain Eukaryota; kingdom Metazoa; phylum Chordata; class Actinopteri; order Cyprinodontiformes; family Poeciliidae; genus Poecilia; species Poecilia formosa. The sequence continues at coordinate 247,259 of NW_006799996.1, forward strand.
CCTTAAGGTGTGCTTTGCTTGGGTCTATAACCCATCCCCTGGGCTTCTTCTCCAACCTCATGAGACCCGCAGTCGCCTGGAAATTAGGAGGTGTTGGAAAAGAAAAAAAGAAAAAAAAAGGAGGGTGATTTCACAAAAAATTTGGCAGCAACACGTAATCTGGAAAACATGTTCCCGAGAAAGACGTTTTGAACATTCTGTCGAAACTGAAACGACTGGAACACGATGGAAAATCAGAAACAGAGGCCACGCTGGCAGCACCTTAAACAACCTTCCTGGCATCGCGGCGCGAATCTGACGTTGATTCCCTCCATCAGATGTTTTACAGCCGCAGCAAATGAAGCGCTAGTGCATCACAATCAATTAGGACATCACAGAATGAGCTCGGTAATTCAATTTAAAATGTGAAACTCGTACATTACATGGGTTGGATGAGTGCAGAGCGAGATTTATTCCTGTTAATTTAATTATTATGGCTGAGTTAGATGCAACACAGGATATAAAAGAGCATTTTTAAAGAAATGTTGGCCTACTGAAAGGGGATAATTTGGCTTGACTAAGGCATCAATGAGGCATAGTGTGTTGGAGATCTCTGTTGAGCTGCTATGGTAGCCCAGGTTGCTTTAGTAGCCGCTGTTAGCTCATCTTCATTATTGGGTTTGGAGTCTCCCATGGGGGATTTTCTATGATGTCATAATCGTTAAACCAGGTGCTAGTACTACTTTGGCAGTAAGGCTGGAAGCTTTCCTTTTTGTTTGTGCATGTTTTCTAGTAAACTTTTTCCTTCCACTAAACTTTCTACTAAAAAGAATGGATGCAACACTTCCTGAAATTGTTTTTACCAGTCTCGTGTAACATTTAAATCAAATTTTCTGAAAATTTGTTCATTTTTTTGTTTTACTTTTACTTAAAAGGTATAACAGTTGATGGAAATAAAAATGTGAAATGTACAACTTTCAGTGTAATAAACCTACATAGTGAATTAGCTATTAACTGAAATTAATGAACTGTTTTAAAGATATTCTGATTTATGTGGCTGCACCTGCTACGTCACATAGACACGATGATAGATTGAGAAATTATTTTAATGAGTCATAATAAAAATTAATCACATAATAGAATACCATAATTTGGTACAACTTACACCTTTGGTGTAAATTTACGCACTATTTTCTTTGTCATTTCCTTAAATGTCTAATAAAAATCTCCTCGAGGCTCCACTGTGCTGGACTTACTTCGTGGTATATTTGCACAGCGGTTCTGTTGGTTTTCTGTGCTGGGTGGGAGCTGCAGGACAGATTGAAGTTCTGCCGTAATAATATATGGCTTCCCTTTAAATAATTATAGGATTTCTTTCAGCTTCTTTCATAAGCGGAGGAGTGCGCACTTACCTGTGAACTCAACATCCAGAAATAGGAACCGGGACAAATACGCGCACTCCAGCTTTCTAAAGGACCAGAGACTGCGCTACAGAGTAACCAAACGCGAGTTAAAAGTTAAACCAGGGTTAAGTTATATGTCCTTACCTTTGATTTCTGCGAAAACAGCCACAACTTGCGAGATGTTACCGCGGCATTCCGCGCGTTTTGCGCCTTAGGAGACCGAACTGGTAAAGAAAAAAGAAACAAAACAAAACAAAAAAACAACAAAAAAAACAAAACAATGTCTTACTGCAGCAGATCTGCGCAGGAATAAAACAATCCGAAAGGTCTGATAGTTCCGTGGGAGGAAAAAAAAAGACAACAATGCCGAATCAGTCGCTTTTATCCGAAGGCATTCCTCTGCGTAACAATAAAAAGAAAAGAAAGAGAAAATGGCATTAGATCCTTGAACGCTTGTCCCACAATCTCCAAAAGTTTCTTCCCATTAAACCATCGGTGATGTGTTCAAGATGTTGGTCCACGGATCGGAGAAGCGGACTTGAACTGGTGACTGAATGGGAACCAAAGTGACCAGGTGCAGGTGTTGGGAGAGTGATCTGCCCCGCTGTCCTCTCCCTTCTGTTCTGCCCCCACCCAGCCTTCCCTCTCCTGTTGGCCCACAGCAGCATTGGACCAAACCTCTCAGCGCACCATATGGGTGTGATTAACCCTGTCAGTGCTGGCGGAGCACAGCCGACCCATGCCTGCCTGCATGAGGCTACAAGCTGAAATTTAATAGCGGGCACTATTTAAATGCTGTCATGCTCGAATTAGCTGCAACTTTTATGATTTTTTTCTTACATATTCTTTGAAGCTGTCACTATGTTGTAACATTATGTAAGATAGACGTGTGATAAAAAAAAAGTCAAGCTCCTCTGTCTTCTCCTAACTAGAAACAACCAATCAGAATCAAGAGGAGGGATTTAGTGCTGCCAATCAAGCCTGTGTGCGGCACCTTTTCTCCACCCCTTGCTCTCTGCTCCCTGTTAACAGAGCCTGCCATTAATGCTAAGGCTAGTTAGCATGGTCACCGATGTTTCTCTGCTATTATCACATTTAGCAGCATGTTCATGAGGTTTATTGACAGCGCTAAGGCGCTCCTCCTGGCTCTGATTGGAGGAGTTCGATCTTTTCGCAGATTATCTGTCTCATATTATATTGTCATCACATGATGACAGTTTAACAAATATGTTAAAAACATATTTTTTAAATAAAAGTTAAGTACTGCAGCTTTGAGAGCTTCAAATTATGAAACATATCCCACACAAACAACCAAACTTCATGATTCAGTACAGTTTATTTCACAGCAAGAACAGGTGAAAGAAAAGTTAATACAGTTTAATCGAGTTATACAGAGATATTCAGAGATACTTTCCAATTTGATCTTAATTATCAAACATTGACTTTATCATTCAAATTGAAAACAGGATAAAGTTTTAATCTGTTAGAGGCACATTCATATAACAGACAACCACAATATATGGGAGATACTTAAACTGATTTTTTTTAAAAAGAAACTCAATCACTGGTTGAAAGGAAACCAGTTATTTACTCATCTTCCTCTGTTAGCAGAGGGTTTGTATTGTGTTTTTATACGGTTTTTGTCAGTTATTTTTTTGTGTAATTTTTTTTCTTCTGCTGATATTTCTTTTACTATTTTCAATGTTCTGTCCTGTGATTTGTACAGCGAATAGTTTGGTTTTTTCTCCTTACTTGTCTCAGGATAAGGATGAAAATTAGTTATTGTGTTAATTCCTGCATGTTTACATTGACATTAATTGTAGAAATGTTGAATAATGTGCACTATCCTAATCAAATAAATGAAGTTAAATTAATCATCTTGTAGTCCAATCAGAGATATTTTAAAGGAGGGATGTCAAACTCGTTTTCGTTTTTGGGCCAAATCCAGATCATGAAGGCTCTTAAAGGGCCGGTTGTGCCAAATGTATTGATAAAACCTGTTCACACACTGTTTAAACATCAATATATTTATTTATTTATTAAATTAAATAATGTTACTAAGCATCCTTTCAGTTCCTCCAGGATTATATAACACTTTTTGTGATTTTTCAAAGTGTTTGTGGTGCTAATTTGGAAATATTTGCTCTTATTTATGACGGTAAATGCAACTTTTTATAATTCGTTGTAAAGATCATGGACTATAATCTGCCATCAATTAAAGCTGAGACAGCTTTTCAGTACAAGCAGAAAAGTTTTTGATAATTTTTGAGAATAACCTGCAATAAACTTCCAATTATGTATTAGTGCAAGAAAGTGTGGGGATGTTTTTATTTTAGCGTGAATTTCTACTATAATTCGCAAGAAACTGGAGGGATTGATTGATATAATTTGGCAGTAAATAGATAAAAGCTACATTGATTTGATTGATAACATAACATTTAAGAACATTCAGTGTTTAGCTTAGAATCTAGAGAACCACATAAAAAGCTACGGTGGGCCGGGTTTGGCCCACGGGCCTCGAGTTTGATACGTGTTTTAGAGGATTTAAAGGAAGTTAGCAGCATATGATGTGATTGTTGTATACGTTTCTTCCGCTAACTTCATATGAAGGACAAAAATTTCCTTCCAAATTTCAAATGTCTTTTTGTTTTGCTCGTTTTAAATCTGTTTGGCAGCCTCCATCCAGACAGTGATGTGTAGTGGGAGGGAAGGAGCGTTTACAAGCAGCCATATAAAAAGACTATTACCTACTGATCTATTTACAACCAGTTACAATACGCATCAAAGGTTTTCTCAGCTCAGACACCAGCAGCAGAAACTCACTTTAAATCTAAATTTAAAGCTTTGAATATCTTATTTTATCAACAAGCTCCATGGGAATCTGAGTTCTCACAGAAAGTCAGTTTATATACCTGAGGCCAAAGTCTAACACGCTGCTCCAATACTTTCCTCCTGGCTGAATAATTCAGCTGCACTTTGTGATGGGAACTCACACTTTTTTTACACAAATGTTTTTGTTTTTTTTTCCCTTTAGCACTGTGAGAGTCACAGGCTATTCTTAACGCATCAGCAGGAGCTGAAATTTACTATTAAAGCTGGAGGAGTGGGGCCTACTACTAGGATTGTGTCACCATCGCTTTTCAGCGCCACAAGAGAGCTGGGTCAGCCCAAAAAGATTCCCGGGATTCCTCCCTGGCTGGCACAAGCACTCATGACAACAGTGACAAAGCAACCAAAACAGGAGGTGGGGGGCAGCTGGGTGTAAAAGACACCCATCCTGTTAACAACGCCTCGAGCTTGAAACTGAAGCCGCTTCTGAGGACCTCTCATCTTTGTGGAGGGCTGTGACGCATGATGGGGGCACTGAAGACAAAAAAAGCAAACTGGGAGTGTATTCTGAGCCAGAGCACCCTGGAAGACAGTCCAGTTAAACAAACACACGGGAAGATGTGCTGTTTGAGCGTATAAAGTTCAGCAAGGAGTGCCGACGGCGGCAGGGCTCACAAAGCTTTTGGTTATTTGCTTATCTTTTAATGATCCTACTTAAGTTTAAATGACTTTGACACCGGCGAAGCGTGAATGCCGTGTTTAAACCTGGGTGTGAGCCAGATGATCTCCCAGCAGCTGTGCGTCAAAGTGTGACCAGGAGGGGAGTCTTTGTCTCTCGCCCTGCAGGAGGCATCCCTCTGTTTCCAGCACAGGAAGTGAGTCACGACTGTGGGCAGAGTTTAAGTTTCCGTGTGCTCTAAACTTTGGACACGGACGACAGGACACTGACCAGCTCCCAGCGCTTTATAGGCCGACTGACGTCATTGGTACCTGCATCATCAGCTATCCTTATCACACCGACATGCACTCACCACTGGAGTGTATAACAGGATCCCATTCCTTTTAAGCTGGTTCACATGCTGTTACGTTGCAAACAAAAACTTAAATGTTTTTTGATTTGATGTGATAAACTGTAAAACAAAGTCAGTAAAAAGTTCAGCAAATACAAATTCTGAAAAAACACACAATCTTACAAAGTATTGTTGGTCTATTTTCTAGTTCAAATATAAGTACACTTGAAATAAGACAAAAAACAGCTTCCATGTATCTTTTCAGCAAGATATAGGTTCTTGTTTTTAAGTCAGTAATTATTTAACACCAGATGCTTCATCATTCCCAGACTGCTCTGTATAACTTACCTAATGGTAGCATCATTTGTAATTAGCTTATTGTACCGGTGTTAATAAGGCTATTGATTTTAACCTTACAGAAAGAGCAAACTAAATAAAATATTTGGATTTTGAAATGCAGAGAATGGTATTTAAGTGTGCCACATTATTTTAACTATTTCAAAGTAACAACTGCGGACAAACACTGAATTTACAGCAAACAAGTTAACAAGTTTAATATTTTATATTATCCTAGCAGTGGCAGCAGCCAACATCAGGAAGAGGAACATCATTATTTTATTTATCTGCCAGTGGAACTAGTACTTCTTCATCAATTAATATTGATGGAGGGCCCCAAATTAAAATCTGCTTAGGGCCCCAAAAAGGTTTGGACCAGCCCAGATTCCATATTTTTGTTTTTAATGTTTCTCAGTTTTCAGTTGTTGTTGTTGTTGTTTTTTTTAAAGAAAAAAGCACAGTTTTTTTTTAACAAATCCAACATGAGATGGTGCATAAAATTGAAGTAGAAGGAAACATCATACATTGTTTTACAAAAAATAGCAAATAAAAATCTTGAAAGTAAGAGATTATTAGAGTAATTCACCCCCTAAAATACAACCATTTGCCTGGAGAAGTGACTTAATCAATAAAAAGAGTCCACCAGTTTGTTAAATATCAAACAGCATTATGAGTCCCACGGAACACAACAGACAAGTCCAAAAGAAAGTTATGGAGAACGAACTGTTTTAGGGCCTCCTGTCTCTTTAAATCCAAATAAGCTGCTGCTGGCCACGCCCCCAACTGAACAACCGTTGAGTTGGTGGCTCTCAAACGTGAAAATGGCTGATGCGCAATTTTATATGTGTGGAGAAGAACAGCCTCATGTACAACCAACAGAAATGAAGCAAGTGGCTTCTGAATGGTAAGGCAACAACAAAACATTTTTCTTTTCCAGCAGCTATCGTACAGCGGGTCGACTAGCTAACCAAATACGCTGGAGCTCTGCTTCGGTTGCTAGGTAACAAATAGGCTTGACTGCGGTTGCTAGGTGAGGGGCAGTGCCTGCTGGTTTGTAACGTTATATTTGAGATGTTTTCAATACACCAAAAAACACTAACGTAATGACAAAAAGCGTTTGGGTTGTTCTTAGAAAAAGTAGAAAGCCCAAATGGAAGTTCAAAAACATGCTAAATGTGATTTATTTTCATAATACGTTCCCTTTACGATACAATTATATCGTAAAATAATACCCCAAGCTTCAAACCTTTCACGGAGAACCCGTCATTGCATAATCTGAACACAGAATGAGTACAGCCATCCACCTAAACTGACTGGTCAGCACAGCATTCATCAGAAAAGCAGCTAAAACTGGGCCATAGAGATGCATGACTCAGATGGAAAAAATCTGACAGAGCTGGTTGTGCCTTCCACAAATCTGGTGTTCATTAAAAAATGTCAAGAAAAAACAATTACTAAAAGCAAGATACAATACAAGAAATCCAGTTTCCAAGTCATGTGGGGGACAGGTGCTCTGGTCAGATGAGAACCCACCATTATATGTGTGAAACAAGGCAGTGGCAGCTTCATGCTGTGGGGATTGTTTTCTTTACCAGTTAGCAAATGTGCTCCATCAAATCTGAGATAAATGGGCAAAAATCTTAGCATCTAGATATATTTGAATGACATAGATACTCTAGTAAGGCACTATATTTTGTTGAAGATGTGAGAGTGAGAGAAGCCAAGATAAATGGATCTGTAGCATTGAAACAGACAGTGTGGATTTGAAAACAACACTGTTTTTTTTCTGGTCAGCCAAAAGATCAGTCCAGAGAATCCCCATGCCTACTTTAGATGGACATTTATAACCTGAGGCTGACCAGAAGCTCCAGATAAATCGTATTTCCACAGACACATCAATCACTACAATTTCAGAGTATTTGTACCCTGGAGGAAAAACAACCTATTATCTGTCCTCCTGCTGATCTCTCTTGTGGTATATTGATGAACTGAAGAGTGTCTGAACATGCCTGCAACCCAGAGGCATGCCCTGGCCTGGGAAACCATGGCCCTCAGAGTAAATTATATACAACACCTTGCAAAAGTATTCATACATGAAATTTTCCAAATTTTGAAAAGCAACCACAAGCTTCTATGTAGTTTACTGGGATTTTTACAAATAGAGAATTGTATTCACGGCAAACACACACAATATTACCAAGTATTCTTGGCCTAGTTTCAAGTGCAAATATCTTAGTATACTTGAAGTAAGAGAAAAATAACTTCAGAAAGCTATGGGAGACTGTTTTAAGTAAATAATTCCTTAATATTTATTTAAAAATACTTGTTCAACTGGCAGAGTATTTCACTTATAACAAGTCATTTTCCCATTAGTTATAAGTGAATTAATGGGCCAGTTGAACAAGTACTTTTTTCAACAATATTATTGACTTAAAATAAGCTTCTATATCACTTGTAAGTCACTTGTAAGCTAGTTTGGTCTTATATCAATGGCACTATAAGGTTTTCCCCAGTAACTTGCCCAGCCTGGTGGTTGGGACGCTCAGGCAGTCGTTCATCCAGCGGCCCACCGTGTTTTTCAATTTAAAATGTTTAAAGTTGATAGGAAACTTGAAAATATCACTTGATAATTGTGTTTGGATGATTAACACCTGAACTTCAACAATAAAGTCTTAAAAATGCAAACATTTAAAAGAAAAACTTAAATAAATAATCTATGATTAGCCTGGTGGGGGCACAAGTAAAGCCTGGTGGCCCGCCAGGCTTATAATACATTGGGGAAAACCCTGTGCTAAGATATTTCCAGTAGAAACTTGACCAAAAATACTTGGTAAGATTTTGTGTTTTTGCAGTGTTAACGTATATGAAACTCCTCTTAAAAACAGTGTGGCTGCTACTCTTAAGCCTCTTTTAAATATTTTTTTAAATCTCATTTGAAAAGTTTAGTTTGTACTTATGTCTATTTTATGATGTTTTAATTTTCTATACCTTTTTGTTATTGCTTTGTATACCGTACGTCAGTAAACGATCGAAAAAGAGATTTTATCTCAAGGGACTTCCTGGTAAAATAAGAGTTTAATAAGAGTTAACAGGCCACCTGCATTCAGGTTATTAAATTACCTACAGATTAATGTTTTCAATTTTATTTAGAGATATTAGAGAAACTACAATGAACATCTTTGTGTTGATCTGTCATGACGAAATCTCAAAACAAATGTTTAGAGGTTGGTAGGGTGTCAGAATGTAAACTCTTGCAAGTCACTGCATATAGCACAGAAAAATAGAGACATTTCCTATGATTGCAGTTTCACAGCGTAATAATCATCACCCTACAGCTGCGAAAAAATGTAAACATTAACGTGTAAGGAAAGGAACAGGTGCTGCCTGTCATCCATGAACTTCACACATCGCTGATTATCAAAGAGGAGTAACTATGGAAAACATTGTTGACATGAAGGGCGCATACGTGGCACACATTCCAGTCACAGCCTGTTCACCTCGCGCTGAATTGCAAGTGGGCTTTCCGACTCAGAACAGTGTGCAGGCACACAATGGCTGCAGCTTCCAAGCGATGGAAGAGCGTCTGCAGCAGTCCAATGCGCCACGTGTCCGGCGGGGCCAGCCAGCCACCATCTGCCTTGAAGACAGGACTGGCACTCTCCCTCGGCAATAAAACTCAGCAAGGAGAGCAAACAGCTGTTGAAGAAGTTCTCTTGCAAAATAACAGCGGGTGTGTTTTGTTTCTTGGAGGATGCAGAGTTACTGTACTTGAGAAGAAGACAGCGAGGATGAGTGAGAGTAAAAACAATGTGTCTTAACAGGTAAATCTGTCAGCACCCTCTCAAGATGCCACGGTGACAGACAGTTAATGGTTAAGTGCTGCTGCGGTGTAATAACAGTCCAAAGTGGTATTTGGGTTTTTTTAAATGCAAGACTTCTGCTCCATCTTTAAAAAAGAAATTGTTCTTGTGATGGCCAAACCCATGACTGGTAAATCCCTTATGCACCTCATTTAAACACAACAGTCGTTTAGTTTCCCATAAAATGTTTATTGGTTGGTTTAAATACATTAAGTGTTCAGATTTAGCTTACTGATGTATTTTTAGCAATTCGTTACTCATCTTTGTGTTTATGATTAAGTTTTGTTTCTTTTGCCAGTTTTGACTGGGATTAGCATACATGGTTTTGATTGGATTGCACCAACAGTTTCTGCTGGTGAATATTTGTATTTAAAGTTAAAAACGTTTGATTTAATGTTTTACTGTTTAGTTTATTAACAGACTTATCTGTACTGTGTTGTTTGTTGTAGTTAGCGATTGTACTATACAAAAAGGCAGGAATGAATGTTTGAAAAAAGGAAACAATCTCAATGAAAGTACAGAGCTACTCCAACGTGCTGCCACCATCAGTGGCGCAATTCTAGAAATAATATAAAATATATTATTAACAATATACCTACATAAAATAAAATATAAAACACAATTAAGATCAGAATAAGTTTGCTCACTTAAAATCATGCCTCGCCATGATCCTCCAACTTCTTCCTGTCAACTTCTTCTTTGTAGTTTGAGCCAGTGGTAACATCCGGTCGTTGATCATGTGACTTGTGCAGAGGAAAAAGTATTTCCATTTCAGCTTTTCAAAATAAACCAAACATCCTGCCATAAAACATTTTTATTGAAAAATAAGGTTGTTTTTTTTGTGTTTTTTTTTTTAGAAATTGCTGCATTTCCATTAAGCATATTTCTTTTCAAAATGCCGTATTGTTCACTATGTGGCCGATGGAAGCGCAGCGATGGAGTGCATCCTGACACAGAAGCCCAAACACACATGCATTTTCCCTGCTGTTTGAATTTAAATTGAATTCTCTTATCTTTACTCGCACCCTTGCTCTCATCACACCCATCCTTCAGACACCAGACTCCAGGTGAATTTCAATGTCAAAGACGCTAAGGTAT
>NW_006799996.1:257783-393655 GCF_000485575.1 Poecilia formosa
CGCCATGTTGTTGTTTTTCTTCCCACTCAAACGTATCAGGACGCAGAATGGGGACGTTTTGTCGAATATCAATGACGTTCTGTTCGGCTAAACACGACCTGACCGTTAAAATTCAGGTCACATTTGAAAAGATCGAATACGTATCGGATAACCAAGCAGCCCGGGTCGCATTCGGGGAAAAAAACAAAAACTGTTGTTCAGACTGTCATGGAAAGATGAGATACAGGTCGTATTACAAAATAAATAAATTAATTAAAAAAAATAATAATTCAGAATTTGGTTTGCATGTCAAACTTTAAAACTTTTTCTTTTGTTTTTTGATTCTTTGACAGCCATTTGCAGTTTTGGTGTGTCACATGAAACCTAAATCAATAGAAAACAGCTGCAGCATCACTGAACTGGGATGCTAAAATCTGTAGCTTGAGGATTTTTCCTTTCTCACAGCATTAAGTGGTTGGAATAAGTACAATTTGTCCTGTATAAAATAGTACGTTTTTTATCATCATTTTTGGGAAATAGCGGTTATTCTTGTCAACATTGGTAACAGGGTTTTCCGGCAGAACACAAAGTAGGAGGTTCAGACTGGAATCACTGAATCGTGACTTCAGCCAAACTTCAACCACTATTTTTTGAGTTGTCTTTTCTTACTAAACTTGCAATGAATAAATTTTACTTCCTCACCACTTTCCTCTTTCCCTCCCTCTGGAAAAGCCACTTGACTGTGGCCTGAGGGGAGCGAAGCTGGCACTCCAAGAAGGTACTGCTGCCCTCCACCCCAAACTGCACCGTCTCTCTGAGACGTTTCTCCACTGCACACGTAGACAGAAAAGAAAATCACTCAAAATTAAAAACGACAAAATATTCATGATATTTAACAATTAAAACCTCCATCTTACCTTTGGCGTTAAAGCCCCTGCACTGTCTTAGTGGATCACCGTGCTTTACATCCTGTCTTCTGCTCCTCCTAAAACAAGCATCAGTAATCATTCACACCAGTCCTTTTTAATCCACTTTAATCAAGCTCCAGTTGGTTGGATGGAAAGTCTGGTTTGTTTGGGGAAGTGTTGTAATCAAACTCTGATTCAGATCAGAAAAGGTTAACTCTCGTCCCCCTACAAACCTAAGTGAACTCTAAGTACATATGAACGCCAAGTGGACCGGAGGCCGCTCCAAAAGCAGGAAGCGGACTATAGCGCAGGGGATTCTGGGTAAATACAACTAAAACACAAGCTGGGACTCTAGCGCTAGTGGGAGAAATGGCTCGACTTTTACCAAAAACAAAAGCGAAACCGCTAAAATCCAACGCCGCTCCTTTTTCTTTACATTTTGTCAAGAAAGACGTTTAACTCTTGTCTTCTTCTGAGTTTTTTGTCCTGTTCCCTTCAGTGGTTCTTGGTGTGGCGCCACCACAGGCGAGGAGGGGCGCTGCAAAAACACCTAATCTTAGCAAGTATTTCTGGTCTAGTTTCTCGTGCAACTATCTTAGTAAACTTGAAATAAGACAAAACTAACTTACAATTAATGTTTTAGTAAGAACTAAAGACTTGTTTTAAGCAAATAATTCCTTATTATTGATAAAAAAGCACTTGTTCTATTGGCAGATTATTTAACTTATAACAAGGTATATTTCCCATGTTATAAGTTAATTTATCTGCCAATAGAACTACATTTTCATCAATATTAAGTATTATTTACTGAAAACCAGCCTCTCTGTCTTTCTAAAATAATACTTGTAAGTTATTATTTCAAGTGCACTAAGATATTTGGACTAGGAACTAGACCAGAAATACTTGGTAAGATTTTGTTTTTTTTCCAAGTGTGAAACAGGTTTTTCAAAGAGTTTGGTTCATTTGACCCAGTGCCGTTTGAAAGTGAACCGCACCAGCCGAAAATATAACAAACGTCGTGACTTTGCTCCCCAACTGAACCGAGTCTATCGGACTGTCAGGTGTGTTTCAGTAAACCCAACATAACTGCACAGTGATAACATGAGGTGATCTAAACCTTTTGGTGGATGGGGTGAAGGCAGAGCAGCTCTCTCCATCCCAGGCGCAGTAGGGGTCGCGGGCCAGGCAGCAGTCAGAGCAGGCCCTGCCGTACACGCCGCAGCGGTGCAGCGACACCTGCGTCAGCCCCGCGTCCGACGACACGTATAGCTGTTGCTGCAGCAACATAAACAAAAACGGGCTCAACTCAAAGAGGCTATGACTTGAAGGCAGTAGATGCATGTAAACAAAGGTCATAGCGAAAGTATTCATACCTTCTGAACATTTTAATATTTAGAGCAAAATTTTTTGACACTTCTCAACTGCAAACTTTGATGTCTGTGATTGGATCATGGGCCAAACTCACAAATGTTTAGTTTAAAAAACATAATATAATAGCTCCAGTTTATGTTTACGGTTGTTATCTTGATGGAAAGAAAACCTCTGCTCCAGTCTATTAAAACCCCAAACTGGTTTTCTTCCAGGATAGTACTGTTCATTAACTCTAACCAGATTTTCTGTCTCTGAAGAATTCCCACAGCCTCATGCTGCCACCACCCTGTGTTACCAAGAGGAGTGTGTTTTCAAAGACAACATCTGGAAAAAGTTCAAGCGGTACGAATACTTTTGCGAGAACCTGCAGTGTCTCCAGTATGAAGAATAAAAAAGGCTTACTCTTTTTGAAGAAATCTTCATTGTTTTAACAGGAACTCTGGTCTGTAAGTTAATGAAGAAAATTACTTAAACGTCTTTGGTTATTGTGATTGAATGAACTCAGGCAAACAGAGACATACCCGAAAAACCTCAACCTCTTCTAGAGTCAGTTCCTCCATGGATGTTGGGTCTTTGGGCAAAACGATGACTTTTTGCACTGTGCCTCGGTCTAAAAGCAACATTAATATTGTTTATTATTAACATTTTATCAATGAAAACGCACTACAACCATCTGTCCTGCTGCTATTTCACCTGTGCCTAAAAATAGGACCTCATAGCGCCCATCCACTGCGTCCACCTGGTCGACCACAAGGGCCGTGTACCGGTAGTCCACGCCGGTTTTCACCACCAGGGGGCGGCGATGGATAGGATACACTGAATGAAACATGAGGGGATGTGAGCGGATGAAATTCACAGCTTCATCAGAGAAGTTCTTGGACGACTGGATGCCTGGAGTGAAGGTTCCTCCTGGACACTGGATGCAAGAGGGAGGAAAAAAGATTTGATGGCGTCAGTGTCATGTTGAATATGTGCAAAAATACTTACAGCATGAAACATAATGTTAAATTTTTGTCTTAAATATTCAAGAGAGTGGATGGAAGTATAAACTTATCAATATTTCTCCTCCTTAACCACTTACATCATATTACATTTATTACATTTACATAACAACTAAACTTGTATTTAATAGTTAACCCATCAATCTAATATCTATTTAATTTTAATTACAGTGGATGATAAAACAAAGGTAGGGTCAAAAACAACAACATCAATAATTGACTGGTAATATTATATACAAGGTTTCCCCCAGAAAACTTGCTAAGCCTGGTGGTTGGGCACTAGGGCAGTCGTTCATCCAGCGGCCCGTCGTATTTTAGAGTTAAAAAATGTTTAAAGTTGACAAGACATTTTAACATATCATTTGATAATTATGCGTTATTGAAAGATTGGACAATTAGCACCTGAACACCAACTATAAAGTCTTAAAAAATGAAAACATAAAAAAAAAAAAACTTAAATAATAAGCAATGCTTAGCCTGGTGGCCCACCAGGCTTATAAAGCACTGGGGGGAACCCTGACATAGTATATCCAGCAATAATCATAACTTTATATGATCATTTGAACAGTTTTATGATTGGACAATGTTCAAATTTGACTCCCCTTATTGATACACAAACATTTTACATCTGAATTTGCTTTTTTTTTTTTATTCAGAAAATTTAATCCCCCCTTAACTGATAAATTTCCTCCTTAGAAAATTTTTTAATGTTTTTTTTTTGGTAATTATTTTGGGTTTGTAAAGAATTAAAGCTGTCAATAGTTTTACTATGTCAATGAATTTTAATAATCTACATTTTACAAATAGTGTGTTAGTGTTGTCTAAGTATCCCACCTCATGGATTATTCAATCAATCAATCAAGTTTATTAATATAGCACATTTCAGGCATTTCAAAGTGTTTTACATCATAACAACACAAAAATACAAAGTCATAGAACACACAGTTAACAATTCAGTCATTACACATTAAGTTATTGATTAATATTTAAACTGATTATGTTTCAAGCGCAACTCTAAACCGGTGGGGTTTTAGTCTGGATTTAGAGGCACTCAATGTTTTGGCTTTTTAGCAATTATCTGGAAGTTTGTTCCAGATTTGTGGTGCATAGAAACTGAATTCTTTTTGCTCTTTATTGTCGTATTTCTCTGTGAAGACAATGAGAGTGAAACTTACTGTTCCAGGCCGTGGATAGGGAATCTTCCCAGTATATTCTGTCCACTGGTAGTTGTGGCCGTGTTTGTGGGCAAACGGTCCATTGAAGACGTTGCGGACGTCAGCCATGGAGTATACGCAAACCGCTGAGCCCTTAAATACCGAGCTTCAGCAAAAACAAACAACAAATATTTAAAAAAAAAGAAAGGTGCCAAACACAACCCATGAAATTAGAGAATAAATTAACCACAAAAATGTGTTGATAAAACAAAGAAATTACTTTGAATTTGTGAACCTGGATTCCAGAAAATGACTCACCCGGCTGTGGTGAACAGAGCGTACACCATGGGGTTTCTTTCATCCTGTGTTGGTTGAATGAACACGTCTCCTGGAAAAACAATGACATGCATTTCATTAAGAACATAGTCAAGCAGATACAGCTAACACGAAATTGGAGACAATTTTCTCAGGGCTTTACGTAGTTCATCAAATGACGTCTCGACTCCATCGTCTCCTATAACCGAGCAGACAAGACGCGCCTTCAGGAACGTCGTCCAGCGGTTCACCAGGGATTTCTGTCCTCCTTCATCATTCTGCAAGATAAATATAAAGACATAACTAAAGGTGACCTAGTATCCTTCCTGGAACAGGTTAGAATAGGTCTGTAGGCTTTAGAAAACGTTCATTATATTTTTTGTACAAAATCATTCTTAGATAATGAGATTTTAGTCTGCTTCTTTCAGAATGAGCTGTTTTTATGGCCTCTTGTCACTTTAAATCCTAATAAGCTGCTGCTGGCCACGCCCCCCAACTCAATGTTTACACTCGCATGTGAAAATGGCTTCAAACAGATACGCAATTATACAACAGTACATGTTTGAGAAGCAGAAGTGGAGCCTCCTGCACAATCACCAGGAGGTTGTGCAATAAAGTGTTTTATAAAGCCAGTAAAACACTTTGTTTTATTGGCTGCTCGTCTTTTACAGCAGCCACTGTACAGCGCATACAGCCGTAAAACCAGCTGACCAAATGTGCTGGAGCTCTGCTTGGATTGCTAGGTAACGGCGTAGCATGATTCAACAATCAAGAAGTTTTGAAACGACACCAAAAAACATCAACTTATTGCCACAAAACGGTTAGGTGGTTTATTTAAATGCTTGGACTGTTTTTAAAAGCAGTGAGACCCAAATGGAAGTACAACAATATGCAAAATATTGATTTTCACCACAATATCTGTAAGTTTGGTTGCAAAATAAAACACTAAAACAATCACAAAATCTTGAAGAAACAGCTATTCAACAGAACTTTGTTGGTAGAGTTGGATTGTTTTGGTTCTGACCTTAATATTCACACTCTATTTGCTCATAAAGTGACTTTTCAGATCGTTACTATTAGAGAAACATTGAAAACTACAACTCTGTTTCCTTCCACATCACATTTATGCAGTATGTCCCTCCATCAAATAAAATACCCAGAGGTTTGTGGTTGTAGCATGAAAAGATGTGAAAATGTTCATGGAGTAATTTGGTTAGTAGCGTGGTTCTGCTTACCAGACACACTCTCCCCACCCGGGCTAAAACCGTGGGACTGGCCCCACCATTGGTGTCTAGACTCTTCTCCCGGAAAAAGAAGTAAAGCTTGTCATCATTTTTTTCTGCACTGTCAGGGATCTGCTGGATCTGGATAAACACCGGCTCTGGAGGATAAAAGCAGAAAAGCAGAAAGAGGATTGAAACAAGTGGTTGTCAAAATGAAATGAGAGGATCTAGAACGTGTAATCATTGGCGTTTTACTTCTTCACACCCACACTTACTCACCGTTGAGCCACCTGGAATCATACTGCTCCGTCCTGATTGCTGTCCTCCCTCCCATAGTCCTAAATAAAGCAGCGTCTGTGCTCATAAAGTCAATATGTACACCTGCGTACAGGTTTCCGTCTGTAAAGGCACACAAATATTCCATCATTTATTGACCAGCTTGGGCGCGTTTTTTCTGCGTCTAATGCAGTCTGAAGTGACCCAATTCCGATTTTTTTTTATTTACATAATGCGACCAGCGACCTGTATCTGATCTTTTCATGACAGTCTCAACAACATAGCTTGGATTGTTTTCGAATGCGACCCAGGCCGCTTGGATATCCGATTCAAATGTGATTTAACGGCCAGGTCGCATCCATCCGACCTGAACGTCACTAATGCTCGACAAACGTCACTAATCTGCGCCCTGATACGCCCAAGCGCGAAGTAAAACAACAACCATGGCGGACTATAATGAGGATTAAGTTGTTAATGTGCTGCTCCGGTCGGACAACAACTTTAAAATCATCGTAAGGTATGTTCCATGTTTACTTCCGCAAACACTGAGCATCTTCTTCTTCTTCTTTTTTATGGCTGTTGGCAAAACACTGAGCACGCGCTCTACGTGTGACGTTATTGCGCCCTCTACTGTGCATGAGGCACACTTTCAGGTCGTTTGCAGTTCACACTGGAGATCACCTACAGGTCGGGTATGTTTGGAAGTGTGAACGACCACGCCAAAAAAAATCCGACTTGACTAAAAAATCGTAATTGGGCCAAGTCAGGCTGCAGTGTGAACATAACCTTAGTCAGGCATTTTTCTTACTGATCAATACTGCAACATTCTCCTGCTTGGGATCGTAGGAACATTTTCCCTTCCCTGAATCCATATAACCAGACACCAGTCTAAACAGGTAGTCCTGCAGAGGCAGATCAGAGAGAGAGTGTGCATAAAAATAGAGCATAGCGGAAAATCATAAACAAATCAGTGTCCCAGTTTGCCGTCCTAAAATATTTAGCAGGACAAAGCTCTCCAGGTCTGCGCTGCTTGGGGCGTTTTGCTGTAAATCCCACTTGGGGATCTGTAAATGCCGTGTTCACCTCTGCCCTCCAGCCTCGGTTGATGAATGTGCAGATGGGTTGGTACGCCCCTGTGCCGCAGGTGTAGAGGTGGGTGCGGTTCCACGGCTCAATCAACCTCACAAAGTTGGCACATTCGCCCTGGACAAAGAGGAGTAAGATAAATGGAATTCAAACACTGCTGCAGCATCTGGAAAGAAGGATTCATTTTTATATGAGCACAAGATCCCACCTGTCTACCTTTTCCTGTCATCTGGCATTCTCCCTTTCTCTTTGCAGAGGCTGGCCAGTGGATCTGCATTAGAGAAAAAACACCACAAATTAGGATCACTGCACTACTCAGAGATTTAGGACCACATGCCAAATAGCGGAGTGGATTTAAGAAGAGAGCTTGAACTCACTATAAGCGGTTCTTTGTTGACGTTGTGCATGTCCAGAGCAACCAGGTACTCCCGACTGCCCAAGTAGAGGCGGCCCTGGTCCTGATCCATGAGGAGGATTCGGTAGTCGCTGGTGTTGAAGGAAAAACTGAAGGGTCGTGCTGCTTTTGTGTCCATGAGTTCTGTGTGGAAAATGTTACAGTAATGTTTGAAAAAAAAAGGACTTCGGCTGGAGGCAGAGCACTCATGCTTTTCCCCTTATGCCTTTAACATATTTTCATTACCAACTTGGATGAACTTATGGTCCCTGAAACAACACACTCAAGCTTTTTTTTTTGGAAAATGTGTGTCACTTATTAAATATGACTCAACATTGAGCGTTTTGAAAAAGCATATTCGCTTTTAAGATCTCAATATTTTATGTGCTCTGGTGTCTGATTGGGTCTAAAGCAGTGCATGCCTTGTGGAGTTGGAGGAAAAGCCGCGTGGCTCCCTTAGGAAACATGGTCAGTCGAACTCACAGCTAATTCTTAAGATCAGGTCTGTGTTCAGCAGAGCATAACCTGTTAAGACTCGCAGCAGTGGAAAGTGTTTCTCTTTTTTTTTGTTCTCCTAAAAGCTTTGATTGAACTTTTAAAGGGAGACTATTGTGCAAAACTTCATTTTTTGCATGTTTTTGTGCCTCCATTTGGATCTCTACTGGTTCTATAAAGAATTGAGTGCTAAATAAAAAAAAACCACAACCATTTTTTGGCAATAAGTTAATGTGTTTTGGTGTCTGGAAAATTAGTCGTTTGAAAATCCTAAGTCACAACCTGCGAGCACTGCCTCATTGCCTCGCAACCCCAACTGACCTCATTGCCTAGTTTCATGCAGAGCTTTTAAAGGGAGACTGATATGCAAAACTTCATTTTTTTGCACGTTTTTGTGCTTCCATTTGGGTTTCTACTGGTTCTAGAAACAGGTGAGCGCTAAATAAAAAAAATCCTAAGTTACAACCTGCTAGCACTGCCTCGTTGCCTAGCAACCCCGACTGATCCCAGCTCCTCACCTAGCAACCAGAGTGGAGCTGGTCAACTGGTTTTATTCCTATGTTGTTTGTTTGTTTGTTTGTCTATTTATTTTTTAATGCACAGCTACTCTTCTTGGGATCCATCATTAAAACGCACATCATACAGTAGAAATCATTCAAATACAGCAATGAAAATGAATTACAGTTCATATAAAATGTTGATAAATTAAACAATCCAGTTACAGGCACACTGCTCATAAAATGCTTTTCATGTACTTTTATAAAAAATTCTTCTGTTTTGCTTTAATTATAGTTGGTACAACAGCTGTTGGAAAAGACAAGTGTTTTGATGTTAATATTCATAAACTATTGGGGGCGTGGTCAGCAACAGCTTATTTGCATAAAAGTGGCAGAACCCTAAAACGGCTCATTCTGAATAGGACCCGGCTACTCTTCCTGGAGTTCATTGTTAAAAGACATGCAGTAGAAATCATTCAAATATAACATAAACAGCAATGAAAATGTATTACAGTTTATACAAAATATTGTATAAACTGTTTTATGAATTTTGTTATGATAAATTCATAAAACATACAATAATTAAATATAATTAATTGTAAATTAAATATACAATATTGCAGTTACAGGTAAATTGCTCCCAACAGGGTTTTCAGCTACTTTTTAAAAAACTTTCTTCTGTTCAGCTTTAATTATAGTTGGTACAATGGCTGTTGGAAAAGACATGTGTTTTGACATAAGCTGCTGGGGCTGTGGCCAGCAACTGATAATTTGCATAAAAGTGACAGGACCCTAAAACAGCTCTTTCTGAAAGCAGTTCAAAATAGGCAGAATTGATCAGGTAAAATCTTATCCTCTGAGAATGACTTTGTGCCAAAAATGTAATGAACATGTTTTGCATAGACCATAAAGCTCACCTAAACTTGTTTAAAA
This sequence comes from Poecilia formosa, assembly GCF_000485575.1. Classification (NCBI taxonomy): domain Eukaryota; kingdom Metazoa; phylum Chordata; class Actinopteri; order Cyprinodontiformes; family Poeciliidae; genus Poecilia; species Poecilia formosa. The sequence continues at coordinate 267,416 of NW_006799996.1, forward strand.
GAAAGCATAATAGGTTCCCTTTAACAATTCTCCCATTCATTGAATCAGATTAAAGACATGGAAAGCACCCCAACACTCACCCACACACACATTTGTGGCATGTCTGAAATATTGGCCACCATATGTGCTCCCTGCAACGTGACGGAGGCATGTTAAAGACAGCAGGCTTAAACAATGACAAATGTTCTCCGAGACCCTCAGAAGCAGGCTTACAGGGACTCAAGAGGAAGTGCAATCTTTATTTACATCAAAGGGCCTGTCATCTTCCTTATGAGGCCCGTGTTAACAGGATGCAGCAGAGGTGCCACTAAAATAAGCCTCGCAGTCGGATCTCCGGTCGAAGTGGGATGGAGTCTCAGAGTCCGGCTCTATTCCCACAGGATAACAAGTCCCAGTGGCCGAGCTCCAACACGGTCATGGTGGATTCACCGAACGGGCTAAATGCAGCATCACCGCACCCCTGTACTCATCTCTGTTCGCCAAAAATAGCAAACAATGTCCTGCCATCATCTGGTAAACATTCAGCAAACACTTATCGTCTGACAACATTCTGACATCGATAGGGGAAACACTGGGAAGGACATACTGGGAAGTCCAGTATGGGGCCCACTATGAACTCTCAGGTTACAGAGTATTGTCACTGAGTCACTATAATGACCAGAACCACTTAGTCCCAGACCCATCTCCTGTATGAACCGCCTGGTGACAGCACAGTGAGGTTACGAGATTCTAAAACACGGCTCAGGTTACACAGCACGTTCTGCTTTCTAGCAATGCTGGACCGACAAATCAAATGAGCTTCAGCTAATTCCTTTTAAATCTGCTTAATTGACCCAACTTCCTGAAAATCAACATGAAGTCCTTGTCCTCTGCAGACCACATGTGGCCTCAGAGTGTCAGTCAGTCCGGCAGGATCGCTCAGAAGAGTCACATGTCCTCCAGCCGCCCCGAAACCTCCTCCACAGGCGCCTCCAGGAACAAAGGGGCTTGCTGTCACAAACAATGAACAATAAATCCTGGGAGTAGCAGAAAACAGTTGGAGACTAAATCCTAACCTCACTGGGTTTTATTCTGTTCTAGGGGGAAGGGTCCACAGAATTGCTGCTTTATGACTAAAACCTGAGAGTTGATCTAAAACCTTTAACAAGTGTGAGAGCTCAGTGCACACACAGAATCTACAGGGTCATTTCTCAACCCAAATGTAGGACGGACCAGGCAAATATTGGGTCAAAAGTTGTGGCTCAATGTGTTAAGTAAGAGAAATCAAGTCAAGGCAAGCTTATTTGTATAGCACATTTCAGAAACAAGGAAGTTCAAAGTGCTTTACATCATAAAAACATAATGCCAATTATGAAGCAAGCAATAAACATTAGATTTTGTCAAATCCCATCAGTAAAATCGTCAGAGGTGTGCAGACTATCCAAAAAGTGTACTCAATTAAGAGTAGAAACTACTTTAAGATATTTTCACTCAAGTAACCATCGAAGAGATGACTCAAGTAAGAGTAAAAAGCATTTAGTAAAAAGGAAACCCAACTGATCAAATTATCAATGTTTTATATTTAAAAGTGACATAATCAGGCAGACCAAAATATAAAATTATGTGGAAATTTTGGTATTTTTTAGACCAAAATGATTCATTTAAATAACATAATTACAAAATAGCAAAAAATCAAGCCAAATAAACATTCTTCCAAATCAGTTTCTTTTAATATAACACTTCAGAAACTTTAACAGAAACTGCAAGTGTGTGTTGAACAAACTTGTTCTTCATTCACCGAAGTTACTCACAGTGGGTAGAATATCCAGAAATTTCACTAAGAGTACTTCATCAAAAAGTTTCTCTAGTAAAAGTAAAAATTTCAGATTTGTGATGCTTGGAAGCTGAATACTGTTTCTCCATTTTTGGTTCTGGTTCTGGGGAAGTAAAGCAGACAAGAACCAGAACACCTGAGTGGTTTGGAAGGTTGGTACATGAATTAGAGAAGAGACCAGATCATTTTCTCAGGAAAAAAACACTAAGCAATTGCTTCTAATTCAAGTAAACCCTTAACAAGCTATACAAAATAAAATAATCGTAAGAAAATTGAAATAAATAAACAAATCGGTGACCAAAAATACACAATGTGTTCTGACGATATCATTACGCCATCATGTGATTCCCTCTGTAAATAGCCCGGATGGAACATTTTAACCGGGAAAATGTTTGATAGGATGGATATGACAACAGCGCCAGTTTGAGCTGATCAAAAAGTAAGTTGTGGCTTGAGCGCATTTTTGTGTGCGTTTGTGCTTGCATGTCGACACGAACTTTAGGACTACGTCCCAGCTCGTAACGGCTCCGTGTTCTAGCATACGTGCGCATGCGCTTTAAGACATTTGGAGGAGCTGTCAGTTCAGCATACGCTACAAATTACGACACATAAGTCAATCAATAGTTTATAATGTTAGCTAGATGGCTACACATTCATTGTCGTGATTTCTGTGTGTATTTAAAGCAGGGTCTAGCTGCAGTCACCAACAAAACACGCCCCGTTCCTTGACGAAGGTCTGACTGGTTAACGGCTAAGTCAGGCTATCGCACTGTTAAGTGTATGACGATCTAGCTTCTACGTCATGGTGTCACGGGACTGACTAAATGACAGCTTAACCAGTTTGTGCGACGCCAATGGCGATCTGACAACGTATGCTGATGATGGACGGAAGACTCAATTCGTCACAAGGTTAATTATGCTCAGTAATAAAATTAATGCCAGTCAAAGGACTCTAAACCACTCCTCACAACAATCAGTCATTCATACACACATTCACACACTGACGGTAGCCGCAGCTACCCTGAGGCAGACTGATTCAATCAATCGGCGCCACAGGGCCCATTGACCACCAACAGCAGGCAGCGCAGCTGAAGTGTCCTGCCCAAACACACAATGGCAAAGTGACGGAGTTCAAACCCACTACAGCATGGGCACCTTCTGATCCACTGTCCAAATAATTAGCATTTTTTCATGCTATTAGCTAGCGCAGCCTAGTCCAAGCTATGTTCAACATTTTGACCAGCTGAGTTACAAAGTCAAAATAGATCCCCGCTATAAAGTGTTGATTGCTTTTTTAAGCTTCAGTAACAAGTTGAACATTAAATGTTTTAGAAAACTGTAAATATGATCTGTAAATCTTTATGACATTCATGTTTGAAAGCAGCAACTAAAAGGCTAAAATGATATGTCGCTTGGTAGCATTGTGATGAGTATTTGGGTTTGTTGACCTCAAAATGTGCACAGATATTTTGAGAGACAGATGCTCAAGTGGATTTTCTAAATCTCACTTCCAATTTACATACTCTTACAAAAAATAAATACCTTTGTTATCTTTCATTAAAAAACAGGTTGTCCAAATGAAACAGATTAAAACAAATCAATGAATTTGAAACAGCATATGAAAAACCTACACCATACCTGACACTCCTGCTGATGGCAAAGGACAGAAAGATGCACTTTAATTGAATTTTGTGAAATTCTAGGTTAAATATCATAGGTTTTTGTAAAGGTTGAACACTGATTCACAACCAGCCTTCAAGCTAAACTTTCTGAGTAAAATTTGAAACTTACATAACACTTTTTCTTTCTACACCCTGAGCACCATCTATTTGTCTTGACTACATCATTCTGTATTTTTAGCACAAATCCTCTTCACCATATAACCATATGTTGTACCAAAGGTTAACCTGATAGATCTACCAGGTAGGATAATCAAATTATCTTCATAAACCTGAGTATCCAGAGACTATATTCTACAACTTAAAGGGGCGGTATTATATATTTTCTAGGCACATAGCACCATTTTATAGCACAATCAAGTAACTATGTGAACTTCAGTTGCTGTAAAAATTTTCTATATATCAATTATGAATTAAAAGAAATTTGACTTTGTAATCTAACATCTTAAAATTGGGTCTCTGTCTCTTTAAAAACTCCTGTGGTTTCTGAAACTCCACTTTCAGGAAGTCATCACAGCATTGCTCCTCTATTAACTCTTTAACAAAGTTTTACCAGCGTTGCACTGAGATTTAGCTCTTATAATGAGCTCAGCAGATGTGCCATCCCACCAGGTGTTTGCTAATTGCTTCTGGCTAGTCTGAAGGAGCTGAGTGTGGCCATCGTGAAGAAGGGCTGCTCTGTAAGGCAGAAGCTCAGAAGCTGTAACTCAGAGGACGAGCTGCGTCTTGAAGGTGGCAGAAACTATAAGGTCATTACTACACATACATTTTTAATTATTTGATTTCCCTGGAGAATAATAAAGTATTTTTAATCTGAATTTTCTCTATAAAGATCAGCACAGCAGAGAAGTGTGCTGTTCTGCACACTATAAAACTAAATTAATGCAGGAGTTCATCCTATATTTTGACTTGAATCAAATGTTATAGTTTACAAAGCCAGTATTAGGGATAGTTGAATCGTGTCTGTTTTAAATTTTGTTATATGTACAATGGACCTCCAGAAATTTGGAGTTATGTTGCACAGAAAAACTTGTGAGTGGGTGAATTATTAAATAATGAAATAGCGAATAGACTGGGATCCACTGCACAATGGAGCCAAGGTGGTTTATCACTATTCCTGTCACAATAACAAATTTTGCTGGACAATAAATTGTCCCAGAAATTATTACAGTACACAATAATATTGACTATTTTCAACTAACATGACAGTAATGGCATAATAATGTAAAAAGACATTCTAAAAGTTCAATAAACGTTAAATTCGAATGAACATTTAACACTGGAACTGCAAGACATTTTAAATATCCAAAATAAATAAACCAAACAACAGACAAAATGAGTAAAATTAATCATAAAGTCTCTGTAAACAAAACTGTTCTTCAAAAAAAATGGCTAGTTGAGACCAAAGCACCAGACTGAAGACTTTTGTTATTCAGAAAGAGAAAAGGAAAAAAACACAATAAATTATTCAAATGGAAATTATTCAGCTTGTTTTAATTTATCATGCTATTCATTGGTTTATTGCCTGTTGCAACAGGCCTGGTTATTACACCATGAGAATCTCTTACTGTGCCTATGTTAGTATACATTACAGAGTTTCCCTAAGTGTATTATAAGCCTGGCAGGCTACGAGGCTAAGCATTGTTTCTTTATTTAAGTTTTTTTTTTTATGTTGGCACTTTTTAAGACTTTTTAGTTGGTGTGTCTTTCAATAACACATAATTATTAAGTGATATTTTCAAATTTTCTGTCAACTTTAAACATTTTTTTAACTCAAAAAAACAACAATGACTGCCCTAGTGCCCAACCACCAGACTTAACAAGTTTTCTGGGGGAAACCTTGTATTATGACCCAGAATATTGGGTTGAATCTCAAACCCAAAATTCTGGGTCAAACTCCCTGTGGTGTTAAATCAAAACACATTGATGTTGTCGTATAAGACCCAGAGCTGGGTTAGAAAAATACGACCCAAACTGGTCTGCTTTTAACACTTTGGAGTTTACATGAGTGTGAGAAGGAGCAAATTCAAGACCAAACTTGTGCGATTGATCCATCAACTAGTGTGCGCACCGAGCTCCAAAAACACCCTGCTAAGCTATTTACCGGGAGAGGGATTAGTGTTAAAGGTCACATAAAAAAGCATGGCCATTACTCTCTCAGGACTAGGATGGATCTGTCTCTGCAGCTATCCGCAGCATGTGGACAGCTGTTGTCAGTGTTACAAAATCAGAAGAATGCACAGCAGCCTTGCACGTACACCGCCAGTGTTTCTGTCAACCACAGATCTCATGATTACCTCTAATCTGCCTCAGATTGCCTTTTTAAATGTAAATCATACATTTTTATCACTGAATCTATGCACTACTACAAGATAAGACGCTGTCTAGACCTTATTTTGAAACCAAAGCCTCCCGAATCAGCTGCACATCAAAGCACACAAGAATGTTATAAATCTGATCCACACCTCTCATTTGCACGTCCACGCAGCGTCGGGCATGTGTTCTTACATGTGGAGCCTTTCCCGCAACTTGATGTGACACCATGACAGGGAGGCAGAAATAACAGTAATCATCTGGCATTGTTTTGATCAAAGGTGTCGTCCTCATATTTGTGAGGAAAATTCTCTGCCATCAGAGTTAATGAGCGCAGGTGAGCCGAGAACAAGGGGAAAATCCCAAATACCTGCACAAAAAAAAAGGCTTCAAAAAACCCAATTCTTCCCATCTCAGCTTTAAACCTGGAAGCCAAGTCTTTAACATCTTAAAGGTGACCTATTATCCTGCCTTGAACAGGTTAGGATAGGTCTATGGGCTACACAAAACAGGTTTACACAAAATCATTCTCAGATAATGATATTTTAGTTTGCTCAGTTCTGCCTATTTTGAGCTGAATTACGGCGTCTTGTCACTTTAAATCCCAATAAGCTGCTCCTGGCCATGCCCCCAAACTCAATGTTTACACTTAAACATAAGAAGGGCTGCAAACAGATGCAATTATATAACTGTACATGTTCGAAAAGCATTAGTAGAGCGTCTTGCACAATCAATAAGAAGGCAGGAAGTCTTTTCTGGAAGGTAAGTCAACAAAACACGTGTCTTTTCCAGGAGCCATTGTACAGCGCATACAGCGGTAAAACCAGCTGACCAAATGTCCTGGAGTTCCGCTTGAGTTGCTAGGTAACGGAATAGGCTTGAATGGGGTTGCTAGGTAACGGAGTAGCTCTCGTAACATGGGAGTTAATAACTAGGAGGTTTTTGAAATGGTGTGTTTTCCAGGCACCAAAAAACATGAACTTATTGCCAAAAAACATTAGTGTGATTTTTCAAAGCAAAATTGAAGTACAAAATCTCACAAAATGTTAAATTTTCACAATACGTCCCCTTTAAAGTATACATTTCACTCCTGTGATCAAGTTTCGGGCGTTTTCCTCTTGTGACCCGACATCGCAACAAAGAAGAGCCTGACAGGTCACATCATAGTGCGTGAGCGTTTCAGGGTGTGGGGAGAAACTCTGTCGAAGGGCACAACGCGTAACCAGCCACACGTAACATCCACCTTTTGTTTTCAGCGCTCCGCTGTTTGACATGCGGCAGGAAATACGCTCTTTACATATTCATAAAACGGAAGCAAAACCTCTGGTGTGAACAAGTTTGCGAGTCTGCCAGGGATTTAACCGGACAAAAGCCAAACAAATAAGCTGTTATAATAAAAAAAAGCCCCGCAGGCAGAGGAGTTTACTTCATATGTATGAGCTCACCTTTGAAGGAGAGGCGAACCCGCGGCGCAGACTGCTGCAGGCCCCAGCCTCTGTAAACACACAGGGCCAACAGGAGGAGCTGGGCTCCAGATGCTGTCATGGTAACAGTCATGCAGGTAGCCCACAGAGATCTAAATCTGGACAAAAGAAGAAAGAGGAATGAGCGTTATTATAGAGTGCCCCATGAGAAATGGGAGACAGAAAAAAAAAGAGGGAAGGACGGACTCTCTCTGATGTCTCTGATCAGACGCCTGGCCTGCAGCCTTCTCAGACGAGACGTAGTTAGGCAGCAGAGAATAACGTCCAAATCTTCACACCTGCTCTGGAAAATATGACAGCCCTATTATTTATTTAGAGTGTAAATGTAGTGAGGTATGTGTTAGGACTGCAAAACTGAGCTCGCCAGGCCAAGAAGTCTGGCAATTACGCGAGATTAAAATCACCAAGCCTTCATCTCGGACAAATTCTTCTACAAACAGCACTTAGTTCAGCACGTATTTCACTCACGTTTTACCTGCACAGAGAAGACAATGAACATGCCAATCAATGATTCCCCTCTGGCTCTCCCTCACTCTTTCTTTCAACAAAGCGCCCTCTGAAGCTGATGACTGGAGGACATGACAGTTCAAAGCAGCAGGTAACCCCGGCTGAAACAATCCCTGACAGTTACGGCGTGTTGTGAAACTTAGTCCAACTGTTAAGTCCAACTCAAGACATTCATTATGCATTTGCACTTTGCTGGAGAGGATCCCATATAAATTATGAATACTAAAAGCTGAGTCCATAACATCCATTAAATTGTCTCCCTTAAGGTGTGCTTTGCTTGGGTCTATAACCCATCCCCTGGGCTTCTTCTCCAACCTCATGAGACCCGCAGTCGCCTGGAAATTAGGAGGTGTTGGAAAAGAAAAAAAGAAAAAAAAAGGAGGGTGATTTCACAAAAAATTTGGCAGCAACACGTAATCTGGAAAACATGTTCCCGAGAAAGACGTTTTGAACATTCTGTCGAAACTGAAACGACTGGAACACGATGGAAAATCAGAAACAGAGGCCACGCTGGCAGCACCTTAAACAACCTTCCTGGCATCGCGGCGCGAATCTGACGTTGATTCCCTCCATCAGATGTTTTACAGCCGCAGCAAATGAAGCGCTAGTGCATCACAATCAATTAGGACATCACAGAATGAGCTCGGTAATTCAATTTAAAATGTGAAACTCGTACATTACATGGGTTGGATGAGTGCAGAGCGAGATTTATTCCTGTTAATTTAATTATTATGGCTGAGTTAGATGCAACACAGGATATAAAAGAGCATTTTTAAAGAAATGTTGGCCTACTGAAAGGGGATAATTTGGCTTGACTAAGGCATCAATGAGGCATAGTGTGTTGGAGATCTCTGTTGAGCTGCTATGGTAGCCCAGGTTGCTTTAGTAGCCGCTGTTAGCTCATCTTCATTATTGGGTTTGGAGTCTCCCATGGGGGATTTTCTATGATGTCATAATCGTTAAACCAGGTGCTAGTACTACTTTGGCAGTAAGGCTGGAAGCTTTCCTTTTTGTTTGTGCATGTTTTCTAGTAAACTTTTTCCTTCCACTAAACTTTCTACTAAAAAGAATGGATGCAACACTTCCTGAAATTGTTTTTACCAGTCTCGTGTAACATTTAAATCAAATTTTCTGAAAATTTGTTCATTTTTTTGTTTTACTTTTACTTAAAAGGTATAACAGTTGATGGAAATAAAAATGTGAAATGTACAACTTTCAGTGTAATAAACCTACATAGTGAATTAGCTATTAACTGAAATTAATGAACTGTTTTAAAGATATTCTGATTTATGTGGCTGCACCTGCTACGTCACATAGACACGATGATAGATTGAGAAATTATTTTAATGAGTCATAATAAAAATTAATCACATAATAGAATACCATAATTTGGTACAACTTACACCTTTGGTGTAAATTTACGCACTATTTTCTTTGTCATTTCCTTAAATGTCTAATAAAAATCTCCTCGAGGCTCCACTGTGCTGGACTTACTTCGTGGTATATTTGCACAGCGGTTCTGTTGGTTTTCTGTGCTGGGTGGGAGCTGCAGGACAGATTGAAGTTCTGCCGTAATAATATATGGCTTCCCTTTAAATAATTATAGGATTTCTTTCAGCTTCTTTCATAAGCGGAGGAGTGCGCACTTACCTGTGAACTCAACATCCAGAAATAGGAACCGGGACAAATACGCGCACTCCAGCTTTCTAAAGGACCAGAGACTGCGCTACAGAGTAACCAAACGCGAGTTAAAAGTTAAACCAGGGTTAAGTTATATGTCCTTACCTTTGATTTCTGCGAAAACAGCCACAACTTGCGAGATGTTACCGCGGCATTCCGCGCGTTTTGCGCCTTAGGAGACCGAACTGGTAAAGAAAAAAGAAACAAAACAAAACAAAAAAACAACAAAAAAAACAAAACAATGTCTTACTGCAGCAGATCTGCGCAGGAATAAAACAATCCGAAAGGTCTGATAGTTCCGTGGGAGGAAAAAAAAAAGACAACAATGCCGAATCAGTCGCTTTTATCCGAAGGCATTCCTCTGCGTAACAATAAAAAGAAAAGAAAGAGAAAATGGCATCAGATCCTTGAACGCTTGTCCCACAATCTCCAAAAGTTTCTGCCCATTAAACCATCGGCGATGTGTTCAAGATGTTGGTCCACGGATCGGAGAAGCGGACTTGAACTGGTGACTGAATGGGAACCAAAGTGACCAGGTGCAGGTGTTGGGAGAGTGATCTGCCCCGCTGTCCTCTCCCTTCTGTTCTGCCCCCACCCAGCCTTCCCTCTCCTGTTGGCCCACAGCAGCATTGGACCAAACCTCTCAGCGCACCATATGGGTGTGATTAACCCTGTCAGTGCTGGCGGAGCACAGCCGACCCATGCCTGCCTGCATGAGGCTACAAGCTGAAATTTAATAGCGGGCACTATTTAAATGCTGTCATGCTCGAATTAGCTGCAACTTTTATGATTTTTTTCTTACATATTCTTTGAAGCTGTCACTATGTTGTAACATTATGTAAGATAGACGTGTGATAAAAAAAAAGTCAAGCTCCTCTGTCTTCTCCTAACTAGAAACAACCAATCAGAATCAAGAGGAGGGATTTAGTGCTGCCAATCAAGCCTGTGTGCGGCACCTTTTCTCCACCCCTTGCTCTCTGCTCCCTTTTAGCAGAGCCTGCCATTAATGCTAAGGCTAGTTAGCATGGTCACCGATGTTTCTCTGCTATTATCACATTTAGCAGCATGTTCATGAGGTTTATTGACAGCGCTAAGGCGCTCCTCCTGGCTCTGATTGGAGGAGTTCGATCTTTTCGCAGATTATCTGTCTCATATTATATTGTCATCACATGATGACAGTTTAACAAATATGTTAAAAACATATTTTTTAAATAAAAGTTAAGTACTGCAGCTTTGAGAGCTTCAAATTATGAAACATATCCCACACAAACAACCAAACTTCATGATTCAGTACAGTTTATTTCACAGCAAGAACAGGTGAAAGAAAAGTTAATACAGTTTAATCGAGTTATACAGAGATATTCAGAGATACTTTCCAATTTGATCTTAATTATCAACCATTGACTTTATCATTCAAATTGAAAACAGGATAAAGTTTTAATCTGTTAGAGGCACATTCATATAACAGACAACCACAATATATGGGAGATACTTAAACTGATTTTTTTTAAAAAGAAACTCAATCACTGGTTGAAAGGAAACCAGTTATTTACTCATCTTCCTCTGTTAGCAGAGGGTTTGTATTGTGTTTTTATACTGTTTTTGTCTGTTTTTTTTTTTTTTTATTTTTTTTCTTCTGCTGATATTTCTTTTACTATTTTCAATGTTCTGTCCTGTGATTTGTACAGCGAATAGTTTGGTTTTTTTCTCCTTACTTGTCTCAGGATAAGGATGAAAATTAGTTATTGTGTTAATTCCTGCATGTTTACATTGACATTAATTGTAGAAATGTTGAATAATGTGCACTATCCTAATCAAATAAATGAAGTTAAATTAATCATCTTGCAGTCCAATCAAAGATATTTTAAAGGAGGGATGTCAAACTCGTTTTCGTTTTTGGGCCAAATCCAGATCATGAAGGCTCTTAAAGGGCCGGTTGTGCCAAATGTATTGATAAAACCTGTTCACACACTGTTTAAACATCAATATATTTATTTATTTATTAAATTAAATAATGTTACTAAGCATCTTTTCAGTTCCTCCAGGATTTCATAACACTTTCTGTGATTTTTCAAAGTGTTTGTGGTGCTAATTTGGAAATATTTGCTCTTATTTATGACGGTAAATGCAACTTTTTATAATTCGTTGTAAAGATCATGGACTATAATCTGCCATCAATTAAAGCTGAGACAGCTTTTCAGTACAAGCAGAAAAGTTTTTGATAATTTTTGAGAATAACCTGCAATAAACTTCCAATTATGTATTAGTGCAAGAAAGTGTGGGGATGTTTTTATTTTAGCGTGAATTTCTACTATAATTCGCAAGAAACTGGAGGGATTGATTGATATAATTTGGCAGTAAATAGATAAAAGCTACATTGATTTGATTGATAACATAACATTTAAGAACATTCAGTGTTTAGCTTAGAATCTAGAGGACCACATAAAGAGCTACGGTGGGCCGGGTTTGGCCCACGGGCCTCGAGTTTGATACGTGTTTTAGAGGATTTAAAGGAAGTTAGCAGCATATGATGTGATTGTTGTATACGTTTCTTCCGCTAACTTCATATGAAGGACAAAAATTTCCTTCCAAATTTCAAATGTCTTTTTGTTTTGCTCGTTTTAAATCTGTTTGGCAGCCTCCATCCAGACAGTGATGTGTGGTGGGAGGGAAGGAGCGTTTACAAGCAGCCATATAAAAAGACTATTACCTACTGATCTATTTACAACCAGTTACAATACGCATCAAAGGTTTTCTCAGCTCAGACACCAGCAGCAGAAACTCACTTTAAATCTAAATTTAAAGCTTTGAATATCTTATTTTATCAACAAGCTCCATGGGAATCTGAGTTCTCACAGAAAGTCAGTTTATATACCTGAGGCCAAAGTCTAACACGCTGCTCCAATACTTTCCTCCTGGCTGAATAATTCAGCTGCACTTTGTGATGGGAACTCACACTTTTTTTACACAAATGTTTTTTTTTTCCCCCCTTTAGCACTGTGAGAGTCACAGGCTATTCTTAACGCATCAGCAGGAGCTGAAATTTACTATTAAAGCTGGAGGAGTGGGGCCTACTACTAGGATTGTGTCACCATCGCTTTTCAGCGCCACAAGAGAGCTGGGTCAGCCCAAAAAGATTCCCGGGATTCCTCCCTGGCTGGCACAAGCACTCATGACAACAGTGACAAAGCAACCAAAACAGGAGGTGGGGGGCAGCTGGGTGTAAAAGACACCCATCCTGTTAACAACGCCTCGAGCTTGAAACTGAAGCCGCTTCTGAGGACCTCTCATCTTTGTGGAGGGCTGTGACGCATGATGGGGGCACTGAAGACAAAAAAAGCAAACTGGGAGTGTATTCTGAGCCAGAGCACCCTGGAAGACAGTCCAGTTAAACAAACACACGGGAAGATGTGCTGTTTGAGCGTATAAAGTTCAGCAAGGAGTGCCGACGGCGGCAGGGCTCACAAAGCTTTTGGTTATTTGCTTATCTTTTAATGATCCTACTTAAGTTTAAATGACTTTGACACCGGCGAAGCGTGAATGCCGTGTTTAAACCTGGGTGTGAGCCAGATGATCTCCCAGCAGCTGTGCGTCAAAGTGTGACCAGGAGGGGAGTCTTTGTCTCTCGCCCTGCAGGAGGCATCCCTCTGTTTCCAGCACAGGAAGTGAGTCACGACTGTGGGCAGAGTTTAAGTTTCCGTGTGCTCTAAACTTTGGACATGGACAACAGGACACTGACCAGCTCCCAGCGTTTTATAGGCCGACTGACGTCATTGGTACCTGCATCATCAGCTATCCTTATCACACCGACATGCACTCACCACTGGAGTGTATAACAGGATCCCATTCCTTTTAAGCTGGTTCACATGCTGTTACGTTGCAAACAAAAACTTAAATGTTTTTTGATTTGATGTGATAAACTGTAAAACAAAGTCAGTAAAAAGTTCAGCAAAATACAAATACTGAAAAAACACACAATCTTACAAAGTATTGTTGGTCTATTTTCTAGTTCAAATATAAGTACACTTGAAATAAGACAAAAAACAGCTTCCATGTATCTTTTCAGCAAGATATAGGTTCTTGTTTTTAAGTCAGTAATTATTTAACACCAGATGCTTCATCATTCCCAGACTGCTCTGTATAACTTACCTAATGGTAGCATCATTTGTAATTAGCTTATTGTACCGGTGTTAATAAGGCTATTGATTTTAACCTTACAGAAAGAGCAAACTAAATAAAATATTTGGATTTTGAAATGCAGAGAATGGTATTTAAGTGTGCCACATTATTTTAACTATTTCAAAGTAACAACTGCGGACAAACACTGAATTTACAGCAAACAAGTTAACAAGTTTAATATTTTATATTATCCTAGCAGTGGCAGCAGCCAACATCAGGAAGAGGAACATCATTATTTTATTTATCTGCCAGTGGAACTAGTACTTCTTCATCAATTAATATTGATGGAGGGCCCCAAATTAAAATCTGCTTAGGGCCCCAAAAAGGTTTGGACCAGCCCAGATTCCATATTTTTGTTTTTAATGTTTCTCAGTTTTCAGTTGTTGTTGTTGTTGTTTTTTTTAAAGAAAAAAGCACAGTTTTTTTTTAACAAATCCAACATGAGATGGTGCATAAAATTGAAGTAGAAGGAAACATCATACATTGTTTTACAAAAAATAGCAAATAAAAATCTTGAAAGTAAGAGATTATTAGAGTAATTCACCCCCTAAAATACAACCATTTGCCTGGAGAAGTGACTTAATCAATAAAAAGAGTCCACCAGTTTGTTAAATATCAAACAGCATTATGAGTCCCACGGAACACAACAGACAAGTCCAAAAGAAAGTTATGGAGAACGAACTGTTTTAGGGCCTCCTGTCTCTTTAAATCCAAATAAGCTGCTGCTGGCCACGCCCCCAACTGAACAACCGTTGAGTTGGTGGCTCTCAAACGTGAAAATGGCTGATGCGCAATTTTATATGTGTGGAGAGGAACAGCCTTATGTACAACCAACAGAAATGAAGCAAGTGGCTTCTGAATGGTAAGGCAACAACAAAACATTTTTCTTTTCCAGCAGCTATCGTACAGCGGGTCGACTAGCTAACCAAATACGCTGGAGCTCTGCTTCGGTTGCTAGGTAACGGGTAGGCTTTACTGCGGTTGCTAGGTGAGGGGCAGTGCCTGCTGGTTTGTAACGTTATATTTGAGATGTTTTCAATACACCAAAAAACACTAACGTATTGACAAAAAGTGTTTGGGTTGTTTTTAGAAAAAGTAGAAAGCCCAAATGGAAGTTCAAAAACATGCTAAATGTGATTTATTTTCATAATACGTTCCCTTTACGATACAATTATATCGTAAAATAATACCCCAAGCTTCAAACCTTTCACGGAGAACCCGTCATTGCATAATCTGAACACAGAATGAGTACAGCCATCCACCTAAACTGACTGGTCAGCACAGCATTCATCAGAAAAGCAGCTAAAACTGGGCCATAGAGATGCATGACTCAGATGGAAAAAATCTGACAGAGCTGGTTGTGCCTTCCACAAATCTGGTGTTCATTAAAAAACGTCAAGATAAAAACAATTACTAAAAGCAAGATACAATACAAGAAATCCAGTTTCCAAGTCATGTGGGGGACAGGTGCTCTGGTCAGATGAGAACCCACCATTATATGTGTGAAACAAGGCAGTGGCAGCTTCATGCTGTGGGGATTGTTTTCTTTACCAGTTAGCAAATGTGCTCCATCAAATCTGAGATAAATGGGCAAAAATCTTAGCATCTAGATATATTTGAATGACATAGATACTCTAGTAAGGCACTATATTTTGTTGAAGATGTGAGAGTGAGAGAAGCCAAGATAAATGGATCTGTAGCATTGAAACAGACAGTGTGGATTTGAAAACAACACTGTTTTTTTTCTGGTCAGCCAAAAGATCAGTCCAGAGAATCCCCATGCCTACTTTAGATGGACATTTATAACCTGAGGCTGACCAGAAGCTCCAGATAAATCGTATTTCCACAGACACATCAATCACTACAATTTCAGAGTATTTGTACCCTGGAGGAAAAACAACCTATTATCTGTCCTCCTGCTGATCTCTCTTGTGGTATATTGATGAACTGAAGAGTGTCTGAACATGCCTGCAACCCAGAGGCATGCCCTGGCCTGGGAAACCATGGCCCTCAGAGTAAATTATATACAACACCTTGCAAAAGTATTCATACATGAAATTTTCCAAATTTTGAAAAGCAACCACAAGCTTCTATGTAGTTTACTGGGATTTTTACAAATAGAGAATTGTATTCACGGCAAACACACACAATATTACCAAGTATTCTTGGCCTAGTTTCAAGTGCAAATATCTTAGTATACTTGAAGTAAGAGAAAAATAACTTCAGAAAGCTATGGGAGACTGTTTTAAGTAAATAATTCCTTAATATTTATTTAAAAATACTTGTTCAACTGGCAGAGTATTTCACTTATAACAAGTCATTTTCCCATTAGTTATAAGTGAATTAATGGGCCAGTTGAACAAGTACTTTTTTCAACAATATTATTGACTTAAAATAAGCTTCTATATCACTTGTAAGTCACTTGTAAGCTAGTTTGGTCTTATATCAATGGCACTACAAGGTTTTCCCCAGAAACTTGCCCAGCCTGGTGGTTGGGACGCTCAGGCAGTCGTTCATCCAGCGGCCCACCGTGTTTTTGAATTAAAAATGTTTAAAGTTGATAGGAAACTTGAAAATATCACTTGATAATTGTGTGGTTTTGGAAGTTTGGATGATTAACACCTGAACTTCAACAATAAAGTCTTAAAAATGCAAACATTTAAAAGAAAAACTTAAATAAATAAGCAATGTTTAGCCTGGTGGGGGCACAAGTAAAGCCTGGTGGCCCGCCAGGCTTATAATACATTGGGGGAAACCCTGTCCTAAGATATTTCCAGTAGAAACTTGACCAAAAATACTTGGTAAGATTTTGTGTTTTTGCAGTGTTCCCATTAACGTATATAAAGCTCCTCTTAAAAACAGTGTGGCTGCTACTCTTAAGCCTCTTTTAAATATTTTTTTAAATCTCATTTGAAAAGTTTAGTTTGTACTTAAGTCTATTTTATGATGTTTTAATTTTCTATACCTTTTTGTTATTGCTTTGTATACCGTACGTCAGTAAACGATCGAAAAAGAGATTTTATCTCAAGGGACTTCCTGGTAAAATAAGAGTTTAATAAGAGTTAAGAGGCCACCTGCATTCAGGTTATTAAATTACCTACAGATTAATGTTTTCAATTTTATTTAGAGATATTAGAGAAACTAAAATGAACATCTTTGTGTTGATCTGTCATGACGAAATCTCAAAACAAATGTTTATAGAGGTTGGCAGGGTGTCAGAATGTAAACTCTTGCAAGTCACTGCATATAGCACAGAAAAATAGAGACATTTCCTATGATTGCAGTTTCACAGCGTAATAATCATCACCCTACAGCTGCGAAAAAATGTAAACATTAACGTGTAAGGAAAGGAACAGGTGCTGCCTGTCATCCATGAACTTCACACATCGCTGATTATCAAAGAGGAGTAACTATGGAAAACATTGTTGACATGAAGGGCGCATACGTGGCACACATTCCAGTCACAGCCTGTTCACCTCGCGCTGAATTGCAAGTGGGCTTTCCGACTCAGAACAGTGTGCAGGCACACAATGGCTGCAGCTTCCAAGCGATGGAAGAGCGTCTGCAGCAGTCCAATGCGCCACGTGTCCGGCGGGGCCAGCCAGCCACCATCTGCCTTGAAGACAGGACTGGCACTCTCCCTCGGCAATAAAACTCAGCAAGGAGAGCAAACAGCTGTTGAAGAAGTTCTCTTGCAAAATAACAGCGGGGGTGTTTTGTTTCTTGGAGGATGCAGAGTTACTGTACTTGAGAAGAAGACAGCGAGGATGAGTGAGAGTAAAAACAATGTGTCTTAACAGGTAAATCTGTCAGCACCCTCTCAAGATGCCACGGTGACAGACAGTTAATGGTTAAGTGCTGCTGCGGTGTAATAACAGTCCAAAGTGGTATTTGGGTTTTTTTAAATGCAAGACTTCTGCTCCATCTTTAAAAAAGAAATTGTTCTTGTGATGGCCAAACCCATGACTGGTAAATCCCTTATGCACCTCATTTAAACACAACAGTCGTTTAGTTTCCCATAAAATGTTTATTGGTTGGTTTAAATACATTGTTATGTGTTCAGATTTAGCTTACTGATGTATTTTTAGCAACTCGTTACTCATCTTTGTATTTATGATTAAGTTTTGTTTCTTTTGCCAGTTTTGACTGGGATTAGCATACATGGTTTTGATTGGATTGCACCAACAGTTTCTGCTGGTGAATATTTGTATTTAAAGTTAAAAACGTTTGATTTAATGTTTTACTGTTTAGTTTATTAACAGACTTATCTGTACTGTGTTGTTTGTTGTAGTTAGTGATTGTATTATACAAACTCTTGTGTGTTATATTTTGTGCTGTCAGGATTTTTAGCTGAGTTTCTTTGGCCTCTTTTATGAGCAAGAATTCATTTTTTGTAAGTGTAATCTTTTGGGTTAAAATTAAAAAATATATATTTTTCCAATACTTCCTGTGACTCTTCTTGCTTTTTCACTCAATCCAGACAGTCCTAAGATAATTTGTAAAAAAAAAAAAAAAGAAAATGCTGAAAAAGTGGGAATTGTCTTACTTTGAAACTCAACACAAATGTGCACAAAACTTTGCCAATATTCCACTAATGTTGAAAAACCTGAATTTTGTAATTGCTGTATTTCCATCAAATTCAAAAATATTTTATTAATCCCAAAGGGACATTAAATAAAATCGATATATAGAACAAGAAGGAACAGTTATCAAAAAAAAGCAATTTTCCTCCAAAAAGGCAGGAATGAATGTTTGAAAAAGAGAAAACAATCTCAATGAAAGTACAGAGCTACTCCAACGTGCTGCCACCATCAGTGGCGCAATTCTAGAAATAATATAAAATATATTATTAATTATATACCTACATAAAATAAAATATAAAACACAATTAAGATCAGAATAAGTTTGCTCACTTAAAATCATGCCTCGCCATGATCCTCCAACTTCTTCCTGTCAACTTCTTCTTTGTAGTTTGAGCCAGTGGTAACATCCGGTCGTTGATCATGTGACTCATGTGCAGAGGAAAAAGTATTTCCATTTCAGCTTTTCAAAATAAACCAAACATCCTGCCATAAAACATTTTTATTGAAAAATAAGGTTGTTTTTTTTGTGTTTTTTTTTTTAGAAATTGCTGCATTTCCATTAAGCATATTTCTTTTCAAAATGCCGTATTGTTCAACTATGTGGCCGATGGAAGCGCAGCGATGGAGTGCATCCTGACACAGAAGCCCAAACACACATGCATTTTCCCTGCTGTTTGAATTTAAATTGAATTCTCTTATCTTTACTCGCACCCTTGCTCTCATCACACCCATCCTTCAGACACCAGACTCCAGGTGAATTTCAATGTCAAAGACGCTAAGGTATTGCAGGCGCCGCAATCTGTTCATTCTGTCAACTGGGTGAGTGAGTCAGAGTGTGTGTGTGTGTGTGTGTGTGTGTGTGTGTGTGTTGTTGTGCAGGGGTCTACAGTATGTGCTCTGATTGCTGGGGGTTAGGTCCATTCATCTGTCTGGTGTGATCATGGCTCTCTGTAACTGGGCCTAGGCGTGAGCATGCTCTCTGTGATCTCCCTGATAAGAGTCATCCATCTGCTGTGTGTATCTGTCAGGGCCCGGGCAGCTCCTCTTATCAATGCACTCATCCGTTTCCCTCAATCATTCCCGCTCTGTTCTCTTTTCTCACTCTTGGCTGCTTTCCCCCTCTTTGCAGCTCCGAACTTCTTCTTGATCCGATGACGGGGGAAGAATCGCACTTACGTGGACCGGCGGCGTTGGGAAAAAAACCTGCCAGTCTGTAAGTGGCGCACACAACCTCCTGCAAAATACTAATGCATGCATGGAAGAATGCGAGCCGTTTCTTTATGAAGGAGTCTAAAGCATGTACACGTGTGCAAACACACACACTCACACACAGATTGTTGATATTCAGGGGCCCCACCTCAGCCTCTGAGATTATCTACAATAGATGGGACTCAAAGAGAAGCTGCAGGTTTTTTTTTTTTCTTGCAGTCTTTCCAGGAGAGAATACCCTCCTAATCATCAATCTTGCAGATGAAGAATTAGCTTTTGTGTGCAACCCTTTCATTTTTCACTCCAACTAAAAGGATCTGAGACTTGGAAAAACTACTGAAAACATGAGAACATGAAGCGGCATGACAAGAAGATTTGTGTACAGTACAAATACGAGCTCAGATCAGGGGAGTGTAGTGTACACAGAGGAATCCATTTAGGATTTTGCCGCCCCGCACATAACAAAAGGCTTTACAAACAACCCCCAGACCACAAAACAGCCTGAAGAAAGCTCTGCTGTCCCGGCAATCTGTACTTAGTTTGTCACAATCAATATTGTAGGAACCAACCCTATTATTAATTTATATCTAAGAAAACACGTTGGGCTTTTAGGTGGGCTGGATTAAGCCGCTTGTAAGAGGAGACAAACACTGTTTAGCATGGGCACCCTTCATGGGGAGTCCATGGGTTTCATCATCAGTATTAATAGTGTAGGCCTAACCCATATTGCATGCTCTGGGTGCTGCTGGGTCCACACCAGGACAGGTTTTTGCTAGTGGAATATTTATAGCTGTGCATTAAAAGTGGAATCAAGGGTTTAAGTGTACTGTTGCAACAGAGCTGCTGCTCCTTTGTCAGGGCCTGTCCAAAAATGCCTTTCCCGGGGCTACTTGCAGCGCTGCATTCACACTGTTAGCAGGATCACACAACCGCTGTCATATCAAAGATGGAAAACATTAAGAAGCAGCTGCAGGATTTGTTTTGTTTTCTCAGAAATGGAAGCATTGTAGCCAAACCCATGTCAAAGTTTGTATAAGTCACATCCATACATCAGTATTAGTCATTTTATTACAGTTAGCCCTGTCTTTTTATTGACACCTGAATGATTAAACGCTGCTTTGAATTTTCAATGAATTGCCAAACCTTCTTCTATTATGTCCAGCAATAGAAACTTAAGTTTAATTTAACACTGCCGCCTTGTGGTGATTTGAGGTAAAACATGTTAAAGAGCTCGGCACACAAAATATGGAAATTAAATTTTGTTGTACATCTCAAATTCACATTAAAATAACCTTCTCTCATCTTGTCACTTTACAACCATAAATATTGATTCACTTTATTTGGATTCTACACCAACACAAAAATAACATTATTGAGATATTTCTACAAATAAAAATCAGAAAAGTGTCTTGTATTCAGCATAATTATGCTGTTTCACTGTATACTGACACATTATTGCACCTCTATATACTTGAAACTACAACACACAGTTACAAAACAACAATAACCTGACCTGTTGTTTTACTAGTAATTTAAGCCAACCTGAATATTTACAATCCTTCTCTTGATAGATTGGAACAACATACCTGCTGTCTGTCAGCCACTTAGGAAAGCTTTTTAAATTTAATTTCCTGCCCTCGAGTTTTCTTTTCTGCCTCCCCATCTCAAGCTCTCTGTCATCAGAGGACAACACAATTCAATAGCAGGAAAAGAAAACTTGCTATGCTCAGTGCTCGGTGCATCAGGGCAGTCGTCCAGCTGGCCGTCATGTTTTTGAGTTATAAAATGTTTAAAGTCGACAGGAAATTCAAAATTATCACTTGGTAGCTGTACATTATTGGAAGACCGGAAGATTAATACCTAAACACCAACTACAAAGTTTTAAAAAGAGGAAATCATTAAAAAATACTGGAATAAATTCACAATGCTTGGTCTGGTGGGGGCACAAGTAAAGCCTGGAGGCCCGCCAGGCTTATAATACACTGAGGGAGACCCTGAATGGAGGAAATAACAAAAAAATTGCACCTCTGTAGGTTTTCAGTTTGTCACAAATTATGTATGATACACAGCAAAATATGTGGAAAACAGTTGTTCCTATCGATGAGATCAGCATTTACATCTTTAGCCTGCATGCAAAAACAGTGTGGAAGAAATCTAGCACTTCCTATCACCTTGAATCTGGATCTACACAATGAAACATGGTGGAGGCAGCATCATGGCGGGGAATGAGAAACTGGTTAAAGTTGAGAAGGAAGAAGTTAAATCCAGGGCAACCCTAGAAGAAAACCTGAAGCTGCAATTTTATTTTACAATTTCACCGTTTCACCGTGTTAGCATGACGTGTCAGTTCTGAATTTATTTTTATTTTACTCCTGTTCATTTATTTATTTTGCATATTTGGGCAACTATTTCTTCTGGTTTTGTATCTGGACAGTCATTACGATGCGAAACCATGGCAACAAGGAATTGTTCTTAGAACTGATTAGCATCTGGAAAGCTAAAATAACTAAACCACAACCCAGAGGAAATGTAACCGAAGGAGGAAATTCAAACCATTTCTTCCATCTGTCATAACGGGCAAGGATGAAATCCCCAACTCCAACATCTGTCTGGCTTTTTCCATCCTCTTAAAGTTCAGATTTAAATTTTAAATGGGTGTAGTCCATCCAATCTGACTGAGCTTCAGCTATTGTGCAAAGAATGAACAAAGAAAAAAAAAATCCAGTTTCTAGATACCCCCAAAAGAATGTAACTGGAGTAAAAGGCGATTCTACAAAACATGATAAACTGCTCATTTTCCCTCCACTTCACTCTTACCTACTGCTCAATGTTTGAATTTTGCATAGAATTTGTCTAAAATACTCCATGTTTCTGTTTGGATGAATACTTCTGCAAAACAGCTCAAATGTAAAACTCACGATCAGCAAAGTCAAACAGCATTTTATTTATTAGGTCTGAGTCAAAAGATGGACATTTATCTTTAAAGCAAACAAGATCAACCAAGAAAACAAAAACAAGTAGAAATAATAAAACTACACCGTTCTAAAAAAATAATAAAAAAGAAATCACAGCACACAAAATATAAATGTTGTCTGACAGAACAATCAGAAACAAAATCCAGATTATTTGATAACTCTATTCACGAATTAAAACATGAATCTTATTCAAAAAACCTTGCTGAAGTAGTATTTACAGGTTCGTTGCTAAGAAAATCAAGCGAATACAAATGCTTTTTTTTTTTTTTTTACAGTGCACCCCATTACAAATTGCTGTGAATTCAAAGTTTATACCACACAGCAATATTCCTCTACTCAGCAGTGTGCTATTAATCTCCTGTCTTACAACTTGTGCTAACTGGCATGCCATAACACAAATGTGTAAAAAGAAAAAAAAGACCCATAAATACCAATGTTTTAGTTTTTTTTTAGAAATGTAATCTTAAAAGACAAACTTTGGATGTTTACATTGGTTATTTCAAATTGCGTTTAAGTCTAAAGAAATCTCAAAGTTCCTACGCATTGTTTGGGTGCCTTACATAAACCTGGGAATCCACAGAAACGCAGCTTAAATTAAGTGAGGATTATCGAACATCAGAGATAGTTTACAGGTGTGGATGTAACATGACGGCACAGGTAGAGGAAAACAAAAAACACACTGGTAGTCTATCAAAATAATTATTGTTCCTATATACTACAGTAGAGTCCACATTTCTTTATACACAACCAACAGTAAGTATAAGCATAAATGATTTAAAACTAGCCAAGTTATTTCAACAAAACGACCACCATGATCATCCCTGAGAAGACATTTTGGTTCTGTACTCAGTGCATCTGAAATGTACGATCATCATATCAAATTGAGCTCATGACATATTCGCTTCGTCACGCGTCGAGTTAAAAAACAGCTTGAAAAGATCAATATTAATGCCTCTGATGATTTCAGTATTAAGCGAAGAATCGGCTAAATCTAACTACATGCGAGTCGGGTGTTATAAACGGTTCGTAGAAACTATCTTTCTGAATTTTGGAGTGGGGACAGTGAACCTGAAAATGTGCGTAGATATAAAAGGAAAGAGTTGCACAGTAATGTCTATAAATAGACAGAAGGGACATGCTGCCTTGGCCTTGGCTTTACTGTTACAATTTACCCTGATTTAAAAGCGTCTGTCTATTTTAGGTAATAAAAAAAAAGAAAAGAAAAAAAAGACTGATATTTTGTGCATAAAAATGACACCAGGAAGAACGATTCAATGTTTGCACTGCGTCTCCTCTTCATATTCCCAGTTTCTGGTCCCTACAGCGGCTTGCTCAAACACACACAACGCAGCAGCCACAATATAAAAACCAGAGCGCTGAAGTCAGTCAGATGACTTCCCAGAGATCCTGCGTCCGCGTCCTGATGACCCAGGACTGGTTTGGAGGCACAGAGAGGACCTAGAGAACACCAGCAGGTGGTTTGAACGCTGCGGTTTACTGGTGTGCATCTGTTTATCTTCACTTTTTCCTCTTAGGCCTCCTCCTCCTCCTGATCGCTGTCATCAGAGCCTGCAGGGTAAAAATAACACAGAAATAATCCCAGGAGATGAAATGGAATCTTATTCTGTTCCTCCACTTCTGTTTTGAACAGAAAACGTGAAAAACGGTGATGTCTTACCGTCGATCACAATTTCTCCACTGCCCTCCTCTTCCTCTTCCTCCTGGCTCTCATCTGAGGAAGACACATTTTGTTGTCCGTTCAGTGCTTTTAACGAGCCTCGCACATTTCCTTATTTCACTAACTTAAACTTTAATGTATTTTTAGACGTCGGGAAGTGGTGTAGAACAGGAGTGGAAGAAAAATTATACAAACTAACACTGTGATTAACACTTTGTAGAAACGACTTTCTTTGCGATTAAAGCGCCATGTTTTTGAACGACCTCGCTAAGGATGTAAACAATTAACAGAACAAAGTATCGCTCTCACTACAGATAGTAAACCGGCCTGACAGCGGAGAGCAACAGCTCTGGAAAAATCAAGATCCCACTGCACTGAATTCGACTGAAAACCTCCTGGTTACTCCACCAAATATTGATTTTTGAGTTAAAACATTAGTATTGTTGTTTCTAAATGAATATTAACTTGTTTTCCTTACATTATTTGAGGTCTGAAAGCACTTCATCTTTTTTGTTATTTTCATCATTTCTCATTTTCTGTTAATAAATACTAAACTTTTGCTTGGAATTTCAGAGACATGTTGTCAATAGTTCATAGAATAAAATAATAATGTTCATTTTACTCAAATATTTACCTATAAAAAGTAAAAATCAGAGAAACTGATCAATTTAAATGGTCTCTTATTTTTTCAGAGTTGTATATCAGTTTCTGTTCACTTCTTTGACACCAACTGGCTTTAATAATGTCTCCATTTCTCCTCACCGATAGAGCATGAACATCTCTTTCATGCACTTCACATGTTTTATACTTTTATTAGGGGGGCACCGGTTGCAGTTTTCTGGTCGACCGCCAATTACCGATCTTAAAAAAGCCTGGCCTGCCAATGTTGCTAATTATAGCAAGAAAGTTGCAGAGTTGGCAACAGTGGGATGACGATTGTTAACTACAAACATGCAGACATGACCTGGTGGCCCAGTCTGTCAGTCAAACGTCTCTCACTGCAGAACAGAAGATTTGTTGGCTGATTTTTAGACCTTTTCTGGGGTGGATAAGATCGGCATCACGTGTAAATATCTGCCAATCACAGATCTCCCAAAATTAGATAAATTGGTGCCGATGAATCGGTGTACCCCTACTCTTCATCTTTCAATTCAGCAGCCTTAGCGGCTCTTTTCTAAATATGCCTGAGTTGAATAAAGCAAGAAAACAACCATTTTCTGTTTAATCTGATAACAAAAAAAACCTCATTTTTTTTAATGTTTTGTTTTGTTTTTTTAAATTCAGCATTTGAAAATTTTAATGCTTCAATTTATGGAAAGGCAGTCAATACTCTTGACACGAGAGAAAACTCAGGTTTTTCAGAAAATGGCCGCTTATCAATTAATATTTACTGTATCTGTAAGCTCAATCAACTCAATCGATAACTTGCATCTCAAGGTCTTGCACAAACTGAAACTGGAATTTTTGGGCATTCTTCTAGTTTAAACTCAGTCAGATTGGAGGGTTCCCCCCAGTGTACTGTAAGCCTGGCAGGCCACCAGGCTTTACTTGTGCCCCCACTAGGCTTAGCATTGCTTATTTATTCAAGGCTTTAAAATGTTTGCATTTTTTTAAGACTTCATAGTTGGTGTTCAGGTAATCAATTAATCTTCCAAGAACACATAATTATCAAGTGATATTTTCAGATTTCACATCTTTTAACTCAAAAACACGACGGGCCGCTGGATAAATGACTGCTCTCGCACACCAACCACCAGACAAGGTTTCTTGGGGAAACCTTGAGATTGGATGGAGAGCATCTGCAAATGTCATCTTTCATATCCAACAAAAGATTGTTGAGATTTGGACAAAACTTTTCACAGCAGCTGGAAGACCAACATTCACCCTAATATTAAGACTTTTGCAGCTTTTAAAAATGTTTTGTCATCCATTTTCCCATCAACTCTGATCAGATTCGCTGTCCCTGCTGAAGAAATGCATTCCCAGCTCAAGGTGCTGCGTAGTGAAGAGAAGTAAAACAATTACAATATTTAACTTTAGCACAAAATGGCCAAAATAAATAATAAAGGTGAGCTTTCAAAATTCAATAAGATACGTAATCCATGTGGAATATCAGGCAGTTCATGGAGCCACCATTTTTTAACCAAGATAAAAGAGATGTTACACAATAAAGTGAAGCAAGTGAGTTTTACACACCAATATTAAGGAAGTATAAATTGATATCTGTTCAGCATTAATTGATGTCTGACAATGTTTGCTGGAATTGGTGTTTAGTTTATGGACATTTTTGAAAAAAGAAATGTTATTAGCCATTAATAATGATCTTATTTTGTTCTTTCCATTTGTATTGATCAAAAACCGGAGAGTTAAAACTGAATACTGAAGATTACAGTACAGAGAAGAGTGTTGTGATGATTTTTGAGGCTGAATCGTTTGGCGCCACAGCGGCGTCTTGGGGGTGATTAATTGTCACCTTCCCCGGCCTGTCAGGTTAGATGGACAGCCGTGTCTGGGTCAGTTTGCAGTTGTGTCACCTCATTTCATCTTCAGATGATGGATTAAAAGGAGCTCTGTGAGACATTAAAATCTTAGGATAGCATTTTATCATCTAAACCTGCTTTAACTGTCTTTATCTCCGACATGTTTACAATTCCTCGCCCTTCATGCCGTTTGCTCTCCAACGTTCTTTAAAAGGAGCAGTGTTGTATTTTCCAGGCACATTGTGCTATAAAATGGCACAATCAAATAACTATGTTATAAAAATACTGTATACATCAGACACGACTAAAATTAAATGTGACTTTGCAATTTGACGCCTTGAAATTACATTTGCCTCTTTAAGAAGCTCCTGCTGTGACTCCGCCTCCATTACAACAATTTTCATCCATTACAGCAGCTTCCATCTGTTCTTATGAGTTTTATTATGTTAAATTACTCACAGATGGATCTTTATCTGCTACCTGTGTGAGTTTGAATATAATCAGTTGCCCTGGATCATATTGAAGTCAAAGTAATGGGGAGACAAATACAAATGCATTCATTTTATTTTTATTTGTAAATATTCTTTAAGGCCATCATTTATCTCCTCTCTTTGTGGTCAGACACTACAAGATAAACTGACATTTTTGTTTGTAACACGAGAAAATTTGAAATAGTCTAACAATTATACATTTTTTTAAAAGTTATAACAGTCCAATAAACCTTGCCTCACATTTAAAAACAAAGGTTACAACAAAAACTCAAACGACCTGGACACTTCGGTTATTAAACAGTTCTGTTTCTGCACCGACCTGGACTCGCTCGCCTGCCGTCTTCCTCCTCCTCCTCTTCTTCTTCTGCACCTTCTTCTTCTTCATCATCGTCGTCGTCCTCCTCTTCCTCGTCCTCCCTGCTGCGGCCTGGATCGGCGTCACCAGTGTCCTCCCCTGGCTCGTCGTCCGAGTCAGAAATCACCACGCAATCATCTCCGTTTCCGTTTCCAGCTGCTCTGGCCTCTGTGGTGCTGCTGGAGAAACAAGCATAGAGACAGTCATGCAAACAACGAACGATAGTTATTCTGGACAAACACACCAAAAAAAAAAAAAAAAAAAACCCAATTGAAAGGAAAATGGAAAATAAAAAAAAAAGCGTTCAAAATTTTTTTTTTCTAAACTTGCAGCTGTGTGGATCTGTCTGGCTCACCTGCCGTTCTCCCTCGGTTCCCAGAGAGGAGTGAGGTAGTATCTCAGTGGATCTCTGTAGAGGTCGTCCTTCAGTATCTGAACAAAGAACAATAAAATAAAATCACCTGAAAGCAGGTGGCTCTGCCACCATCACCAGACACAAATATCAACTTTATGGCAACTTAA
Source organism: Poecilia formosa (assembly GCF_000485575.1). Taxonomy (NCBI): domain Eukaryota; kingdom Metazoa; phylum Chordata; class Actinopteri; order Cyprinodontiformes; family Poeciliidae; genus Poecilia; species Poecilia formosa. The sequence goes on from NW_006799996.1 coordinate 295,364, forward strand.
AACCCAAATAACGTGAGCTGGCAGTGACCTGTACCTGTGCTACATCGTCTTGCACCGGGTTGCTGTGGTCGCTGAACCAGCTGAAAAACGTCTCGTAAACGCCGCGGCATGACTTCCTGGGCTCACTGTTAGCGGTCAGATTGTGTCCGCGATGCCAGAGGATGGGGTTGGAGAATGACATGGGTGACCCTGAACGCATCAGAAAAACAAACATGTACCACAGCAGACACACTGAAAATGCAGTTAAACTGTGGAGCAGACAGATTTGGACGTGACTTGTAAACATTCCCTGAAAACAAACCCAGTGAAAAACCACAATAACTTTAAATCTTTCTCTTTTACAGTACACTTCCAGAATCTCATCACTTCTGTTTCAGTTTACAAGGAAACAGCTTTTACCTCCCATGCCAAGGTGCAATTCCTTCATAATGATGTTATTCTGGAAATATGGGTTCCGTCGGAAGTGGAAGCGAATTCTGTAGCCGAGTTTGGTGTTTTTGAAAGATTCAACCTGAGAATGAGACAAATAAATCTGCTTTGCATTTACTACAGTGGGAGTTGTCAAAATTATTTAAAATATGGACCAATCAAACCTACTTCAAGATCAGTCATGTAACTAAGAGCATCTTCATCAGTCTCATCTATGTGAGCAGAGAGGTGAGGATGGTTCAGCAGCTGAGGAGTTGATGTTAAGATAACAAACAAAAGAGAAAACATGCAGCAGACAAGATGGAAGTAGGGGTGCACCGATTGCAGTTTTCTGTCTCATCGCTAATTTAAAAAAAAAAGAAGCTGATTCCGATTATTCTTGTCTGAAATGTTGCTAAAAATAGCAGGAAAGTCGCTGGATTAAAGAATAGGACAGTGGGTGATTTTTAGACCTTTGCTGAAGCAGATAAAAATTGGGGGATACAATCAGCTTCACATGCAAGTATCAGTTGATCCCCAATCTCTGAAAATCGGCGCTGATCAATCGGTGCAACCAGTAGATGGGTTAATTTTGATTTTAAGGATACAGCGGTCACCCAGAACCCCGGGATGGTTTTCGTGATGGAGCTTCTCTGATCAAGATGCGGGCGTCTCTGGCGATTAATCTTCAGCTCCAGCCGCTGATGGAGTCTGACGCTCTTCTTCTCTAGAGCCTCAAGTCTCATCTGCACTTGTGCCAGCAGAGCAACAGACTGCCTCATCTCTGGGGCCATTTTGACCGACACAATCGCACACTCCCCATCATCATTGTCCTCATTGTCAGATGGGAAAGAGGAGCTGGGTGTGGAGGAAGATCCCGAGACGGATTCATCCCCTTCGTCTGCTTCAGCAGCATCATCTTTATCTTCTCTGTCGGTACTCCGTGCTGATGTGGAGCTGTCTGCAGCTGCCTGTGTTTTGGAGCCAACTTTTGAAGGCTGCTGGCCTGGCCGCTGTTTGTTTTTACTTCCATGTTTCACTGGTCTCACTTTTGCAGATGAACACGGGGTCTCTTGGCTTTCCTCTCCGTCTCCGCCAGTGAGACTGGCCAGTGCTTCAGCAGCTGCTATGGCTGCGGAGTCGGACTGGTCCACAGGAGTTGAGGGATGCTGCACTGATTCAGCTGTTTTCTGGGTTTCCTCTTTTGAATCGGTGGGTGCCGAGGCCTCTGAGGACTGCGGTTTCTCGGTGATGTCGGCATGGTCACTGTTAGGGCTGGAGCTGTTAACGGGCTGCTCGCTGGTGCTATCTGTAAGGTCCGAAGCCTTATCTGTCTGCACAGCAGTTCCTTCAGCAACAGTATCTTTTGGCTTCCTCTGAGTTTCTTCTTTACTTTCAACTTCACTGTTTTCGCAACTTTTTGAAGTTTGTCCAGTTCCATTTGCGTCGTCACTTACTTTAGCGAACTTATGAGGAATCGCATCGTCTTCGTCCAGGTCGAGTGATGCGCTCCGTTTCCTCGATGCAGGGTCACCGGACTGTTTGTAGTCAGTCACTTCACTCATGTTAGCAGGCTAGCGAACGTGCTAACAGGCTAGGAGGCCCGCAGGCTCTTAAAGATAAGTGCGGTCGATTACACCGTTGGCGTAACAGCTTCTACAATTAGCGCAACGTTACGATATATTTGGCAGCTTTAAACTACATTATTGGTAAACACAGATCAGGAAGCAGCTCTCGTAACTCTCCGCGGCCTCGCGGGGAACGTTAAAATGGGCAAGCTGCAGCTAACTTAGTTAGCTTACGTTACCCAATTATTGAATCCTCGCCTTGACGACACCACAGCATCTCCGCCAATATAATCCCAAGAAGAAATACTTTATTTAGCCATTCAAACCCACCAACACAATGCACCCTTCCAGAAACTACCCGCGTTCTCCAGATAAGTTTAGATTTGCATTATCCGTTAGCTTACTACCCGTGAAACGACGCCAGAGAAAAACAATCCTCTGATTGGTTGCGCCACGCCGCGCTAAAACATCTCAACCAATCATCGGCAAGGGTGTGTTTACATGGCGTTCTATCTGAGGTGGAGTTAACTGCGCAAAAAGGACACAACGTCCAAATATTGAAATTCAGTTCCTCCATATATAATAGTATTTAAACAGCATTAAAGGCATTTTTTTAATTTCTGGGTTGGTTAGAGTGACGATGAACAATACAGTTAAATTGCTCTCAGTTTTTAATATGAGTTTCCAATATAAAATTTATATTAATGCTTTGAAAGACGAACAGGTATAATCTATTCTCAGTTATATAAAATCTAATTCGTTTTTGATAGGTAAATTGTATTGACTTTTGCTTATTTATTTTCATTGTTATTTATTTTTGATTAGTGCAGAAGGCGAATGTTAACACCAAAATGCTAATAGATCAAATTGCACAAATCCTAACAAAACAAATGAAGAAAGCCTGGGATATTTCCTATTTAATATTAGCACTTTTTTAGACATCTCCGTAGAGTTATTATTATTATTATTATTATTATTATTATTATTATTATTATTATTATTATTATTATTATTATTATTATTATTATTATTATTATTTTAGTTTTTATTGTTTAGTTCATTGTTTTATTTATTCATCAGTTCATTCAAAGGCTGAACTGAGTAAATGTGTAATGAGTGTTTTATTTACCCTCTGACTCCACTAGAGGGCGTTCAGTCAGCCCGGGCTGAGGAGAAGCATTGGGTGCAGTAGGATTACACCAGTTTAAAAAAAAACACATTTGGGTCACGTCAAAGGAACCAGCACTAATATTAGAGGCTACTGCTTTCAGAAGAGCTGCCAAACAGCGCCGCATAAAGTCATCTTAGCCAGGGGATAGTCTGTCACAAGGACTTGGAAAGCCAGGTTTTCCACGGGTGACATTTAACGCCACACGCGTTGTCAGGACGGAGGGGCTTCTCCGTGCGTAACGCAGATTCGGCGCTGGATCCACACTCCTCAAACCATGAATACTTGCAAGTGTTTAATTTGAATGCGACATATGCACTCTTCTGCAGATATGTCTTTCTTAACCATACCAAGCCAAGAGGGCCTTTTCAAAACGATTAAAAACAGCAAGTCGGCCGGAGAGGCGGAGGGTCGCTCACGCACGGACGCCGCTGAGGAAAACGACGATGAGGAGGATGAGGATGAGGATGACACCGATGATGTCCGTTTCATCCCCAGATGTTCCCCGGTGCCTAGGAAGCGGGGCGCGTCCATCTTTGACGAGACAGCCGAGTACATGCGGATCCACCAGGCGCTCTCTGCAGGAAAGCGGGTGTCGTTCGCCGACACAACAGGTGGAGATCTGGTGGATGTGCGCGAATTCGCAGCCTTCGACTCGGACGAGGAAGACACCGCAAAGTGGCAGGAGGAGGAGGCGAAATACCGCAAAGCAGAGCGGGAGCCGACCTATCGAGTGCACCCGGAGTTCCACGCTCCCAGCGTCGGCGTCCTGCTGCAAGCTGTGCGCTCCAACAAAGTGGAAGTTGAGCGGATATCCCCATTGGAGGACGAGCCGCTCGCATTCAGTGGAGTAATTCGAGTCCTGAACATCTCCTTCCACAAAGCGGTGTACATCAGATCAACCATGGACAACTGGGGTACTTACTTTGATTACCCTGCAGAGTATGTGTTTGGATCTAACGACGGCGACACTGATCAGTTCTCCTTTAAGCTGTCTTTTGCACCACCGTACACCACGCACGGCTCACGCATTGAATTTGTCGTGCGCTATGAAACCTCGGTTGGTGATTACTGGGCCAATAACTTTTCCATGAATTACGCTGTGACGCTGCTTTTGTCCTATGAAGATGATCCAACCCAGACCAGCAGTGATACGGCACAAAAAAGAAGCATCCTGAAGAGCCCGAAAGTCTACAGGTAGCTGTTTTATATGCCTGGAAGTTATCAGTTTTAAAGCAGCCGTGTGGGACTTTATAAAATATATGTTTTTTTCTTATATTGGTTAAAACTGTCACCATGTGGTGACTGTATGTTATGACAAAGATAGTCCATGAAAAGATCAATCTCCTCCACCTCCTCCCTGAGCAGCGTTTGCCATCCCAAGAAATGCACCTCTCAACCAAAAACAACCAATCACAGCCAGGGGGAGGGTCTTAGCGCTGTCAATCAACCTCATACAGCGTTAATGGCGGAGAAACAACTTACCATTATAGGAAAACTGCTTAGCCTAAGCGTTCACAACAGACTCTGCTAGCTGCTGTGTAGCAGAGAGCAAAGGTGGGAGCAAGAGGGGAGGATGGGCATCACCACACAGAGGGTGATTGACAGCGCTAAGACCCTCCTAAAAGTTACATACTGCAGCTTAAATGTTGTGTTCCAGTAGTGGGAACTCAGAGCTGGGTTTGACGTCAGATACGAGGTAACAGCTTTGTAACAGGTAACAGTCCACCTCACAAGTTGTAGCTGGGGGTAGTCAGAGTTGCTCCCAGTTTCCCAGTTGATTTTTCTGACTGGGAAGTTTGACTTCCCAGTCAGAAAGTTTCCCAGTCTGAATGTTGTTTGGGGCCTTAAGCAGAGTTTGCTTCCTGTTAAGAACATCACCACTAACAGCATTCAGCACACATTTGGTGGAATGTGAGAGAGGAGGACATATTTAACTGTCTGAGCTTAAAAGCAATAATCAATAACTGGTTATTATTTGTTGAGTCGTGAACAAACCAAACTCAAACACAAATAAATTATTAAACTTATAGAATCAAATTGTAACTATATTAACACAAGAATCAAACCATGAAGATGATCAGTGCACTATTATAAAATAAACCTGATAATTCTTCTTAAATCTTACATTTTAATGTATATACAATATATAAACAAAGTAAATCTTTTAATGTCTACTTAATATTGTTGTCATTCTCAATAAATAAAATCCTTTTTTCTGTTAAAATTAAAGCACAAATGGAAGACCCCTGATGATTTACTTGCCTTAAGCAGCAGCTTAATTCGCTTATGCTTTGGGTCGGCTTTGCTTCAGACAGCCATGAATTGAACAGCTCAGAGTTCACTGTTGGTCAAACTTAAGTCAGCTTAAGAGCCTTTTGTCAGCCAACTCTGTTTCTTATTGATGCTAACAGGATAACTGAGCTGATTTCAGAAAATAGCTGTATTTAGGAATTCAATCCCTTCCAAAAGTATTCAACCCTTTAACATTTTCCATATTCTACAAACAACAAACCAAAACTTTAAAATATTTTATTGACATGTATCTGATTAGGCCAACACAATGTAGAGGACATTTGTGCAGAATAGAGAAACATGTTTTTTTTTTTTACTTTTTTAACTAAGAAAAATCTCAAAAGTAAAGTGGACTTTTGAGATTAAGCTGCCCAGAATCAGTATTTGATTAATTACAGCTGGATTGTGCTAAATCTAGGGGTTTAAATACATTTCCCCCATTCTGCTTTACAAAACAGATTTAATTTCCCTTTGGGATCAGTAAAATATTTTTAAATGTGAATATTGTCAGCGTGAATGAGAAGCATCTGCTAGCAGAAGTTTTCAAGTCTTGCCAAAGATTCTCAAGTAGATTTTGTTCTGAACTTTGAATAGGCCATTCCAGCATGTATGTTTGTATCTATACTAAAATTAAAATACACACTGTGAACTCTGTTTACCTACTAGGTGACTTTTGATGACAGATGTTTGCATTGAATTTTATTCAGGTGGGTGATTTATGAATACAAATAGATAATATATTTTTTATATTCTTTAAAAACAATGGAATTTTTTTCCCTTCAACTTCACAAGTAAAAATTACTATGTTTCAGTCTCTCATTTAAAACCTTTAAAAAACTGAAGTGAAGAAATTTAAAGGGGACCTATGCTGCAAACTTCACATTTTGCATGTTTTTATTCTTCCATTTGCTTCTAAAAACAACCCAAGTGCTTAAAAATGTAATGTCTTTTGGTGACTGGAAAACGAGCCATTTCCAAAACATCTCAATTATTGAATCGCAATTGACGGGCACTGCATCGTTACCTAGCAACCCAAGAGGACTTATAGTACGTTTGGTGCTGTACAATGGCTGCTAGAAAAGACAAGAATGGTAATGTTGACTTACATTCAGAAACTACTTTCTATTCTCGTTGGCTCTATTTCTGCTTTTCAAAGATCTATGATTGCATAGTTACATTTACATGCCAGTGTAAATGTTGAGTTGAGGAGGGCGTGGCTAGAGGCAGCTTATTTGGATTTAAAGTGACAAGACACACCAAAACAGCTGAAAATAGGCAGAACTAACCATTATCTGTAATGTAATGAACATGTTAGATCTACCCAAACCTGTTCAAGGAAACATTACAGGTCAGTAGTAGCTCCTAGATAGAGTCATCCCTGCAACACAGACACAGGGGCAGCAGCTACAGAGCAGTATCTCCTTACTAATACCCTTTGAGCCTTCCTGGCTAAAACAAGCATTCACCTCAGTGGTCGACGTTTTGCCACAGAGGAACCCGAATCCAAATTGTGACGTATATTCAGACAACATGAAGGGCATTTCTTTGAATTTCTTATTTCTGTTTCAGTTTTTTCCACTTGCCCAGGAAGAGATTTTTCAGAAAGCTCACACCCTGCGCTGAATGCCAGTGGCCCGCATGGTGTGTGACGCGATGAAAATAGGAAAAGGGCAGGTGTCGTTTTCAGTCCTGGCGTTTCCCCTGGCACTAAAATTTAACTCTGACCTTTCCTATCACTCGTAAGGGAGAAACGATTTCAAAGAGCAGACTGGCCTCTGCCCCACATGTAATTAAGAGGCTGCAGTCTATCAAAGCCAAATAATCCTCTTATTTATTGTAACATCAACATGATAGATGGTAGATCTTGCTCTGGTAAAGGTCCCTTTAGCGACACATGAAGAGGATCAAACAGTTCATAAACTGATAGCCATCATGTAGATTTTCACTTCTGCAGCTGCTTTCTGATAGTTTCTGATGGTTTGTTTACCCAATACAGATTAAGCTGATTGATGAATGCATAAAATATTCAGGCAGTCCTGAATTTGTCTGATTTTTTTTCTTTTGAGTAAAAGAATGAAACATTCAAGCTTAGCTAAGAGTTAGTTGTTAGAGTTAGTAGTTATAAATCAGTTTCACACACACCTGCCCTCATGGTTTCAACAAGCTATTTTTTCCTTCAATGTCATGCTCAGGGTCAAGGGACTGACCAGACATTCGTCTTCACTCAGACATACTCCTGAAATGCAACATTAAAATTTGTAACTAAGCCTGTAAATCTCTAATTCAATGATTCTAAAAGTCAGAAATCTTCAGTAATAAGTTTGATTCTGTAATTAAATCAGTTTAAAAGTCTTGAAATTATCTATTGAATTGCAAAAATCACAGTTTCACATTCTGGGATCTGCATAAATCTTGATCATGTTTTTAATGGCCCATATTTTTCATATAAGGCAGGTCATGGAATAAAACAGCAGAAGAAGCTCCTGCAGCTCTTGTCACATGCTCGTCACACGTCTTCAGCTTTTGGCACGCTGAGCTTCGGCTCTTGGCAATGCGGCGTTGCCCCGTCTTTTGAAAACCCGCAGACAACATTCCTGTTTCAAAGTGTTTGTTTTTATTTACCTCCGTCAGCGACTGCTCTCCATACATTCAGTTCTGACATTTAACAACCAGCAGGTGTTTCTCGAAAACCCCCTTACAAATATTTAAAACCTTTTGTGTTCCACTAAACAGCACATATTGTGAGACATATTAGCTAATATTCATGCTAGTTTTTTTTACCATGTGTGGCCTAGATTATATCAGAATAAATCAGAATATATCTCAAATTTGTCTATTCTTCTGTAGAGAAATGCAGCTTTATGACTCAAATAATTTCTATCATGAAGAGGTTGGTTAGAGGTTTCTAATCAGTCATATTTTAGGGTCCATATTTTAGGAACTTAAATGCATGAAAACTGGGGCATAAGGCAAGGTTTTCAGAATATAATAAAGAATTTACATGAGATTTGGGCCTTTTATGACTATTTATTGCCATAACTAAATTACTTTATCCCAAAAGAAAACTGAATGTTTTTAAAATATGTCAGAATGATTGAAAATATCTAATTGCTAAAAAAAAAAAAAAAAAGATCACACAATGGTTCAAGACCGTGACTTGTTTGTAGGAAGGAAGGGATGAAATGACAACATGTAGATAAGAAATGAAGGGACAAAAGGAGAAAAAAAGAAACATAATAGGGTACTAAGTCAAAAAACATTTTAGTTTTCTCAATATTAAACATTTATGTATGCCCTATGGATCGATTGTTGAAATAATTGTCAACTAACTGACTCAAAAGAAGGGCATTCAATGAAAAACCCAACATATTCAGAGCAGTAAATAAGCCAAGACTGTAGAAAACATATATACATTTCACATTTACTATAAAAACACTTTTGCCTGTCAATATATTTTACCCAAAACTCTGTAAATGTCATTTTTCTATATTCACATAGCTCAAATTCACAAAATAAATGCCATGTTATGGCATTTTAGGCAATAAAATTTGTATTTTCTTAAAATAATCAAATAATTTGTTTATTTCCAATTTTTCTAATATTGTATTTAAAAAATGTTCTAAATCTAAATAATATCAGAATCTCTCTGTTTTGGTAAATCTTGATTATCATGTTTCCACCTCCTTCATCTTGTTCCTCACTCTTAATTAGCACTTTTGCTAAATATATTCTAATGTTTACTTATCAAAATTAAATCTGTAGAAAGTTTAATCTGTTATGCAGCCACAGTAATAGGAAAGGTAATCGTCCTCAAAATTTATAGGGTTTTGTATTTATGTTTTATATTGTATTATATTATATTGTATTTATGTTTTATAATATTTATTATTATTCATTCACCACAGCTGAGAAAATGTTTAAAAATTGTTCAACATTATGAAAACTGTGCTTTCTTTTCTTGCAGCCTGACGTCAGAGGAAGATCAGGAGAAAGGAGACGGTACTGAATAAACACCCACATAAACTGTTGCTTCGTCATGTTAACTGAAGAAATTTTAAAAATATAGCCCCTTTTGCACTGCACAGCTGGACAGCTGGACCCGGGCACAGATCGTTTTTGCATTAGCACTTCCAGCCCGGTACCGCCCGGCTCCCTGGAACCCAAAAAGCTGCGGTTCCAACCGGGCCGGTTTGTAGTCAGCTGTTGATTGGTTCATTGGCTGTGGGGGCGGGACAAAGACCACATCTCTGGATCAGTGGCTGTCATTTCAATATGCTGCATCAATACATTCCCGTCATAATCTATTCTTACCCTACACTGGGGTTACAATCGCCTCTTCAGCCAAATATTTTAATGGTAAATATAAATAACATTTCTCCAATGAACCGATCAGAAGTCGCTGTGAACGAGGGCGATTTCCGCATCCGGCGTCGCTCCAGCCGGGAAATCCCGCCTGACGCAGCGGTAGTTCAGCTGGCCGCGAGTCCAGCTCAGACACATTCAGATGAGATTTTTTTTTTTCTTCTTTTCGTTAAATGTAAAGCTGAGGTAAATGTTTTTCTCAGCCTCCACGTTCATGATTGCATACAGAAAAAGCGGGACGGGAGACCCAAGAAGAAAACCATAGACATCAATACGTGGACCCTCACGGAGCGCTGAGGTAACGGCGTCCGCCATCTTCTATGTGGCGATCGGAACTCCTTAAGTCCTGTGCTGTGTGGACCTGTTTCAACTGTTTTACGAAGCAAACTGGATTCAGTGGCATTACCTTTCACAGGTAAGGATGAAAGATCAGAATTACTTGACTTTGCAGCCAGAAATTCGCTTCTAAACAACTGAAAAATATTTCCTATGTAGTTTAATTGGCCCGAAGTAACTGCCGATTGTTAGCTTAGCAGCTAACGTTTTCATACTGTTTTCTAATGAGAGAGGTGATGAAAAACCGCTGTTAGAGGAGAAGTTAATTAAAAACCAGAGGATTTAGTGAGGAAAGATCAGTCAGGATCAGAGCTGGAGCTGCTGTTCTTCAGTCTGTTCCCAGCTCAGCTTCACCATGTCGGTATTTAGCTATAAAGATGCTACGAGTCAGAGCCCAACATGCTGAAAATGTCTTTTTATGAATAGGAAGGAAATATGTATTTTCTATTACATTTTGGATAATTTCTCTTTTATCCTTGGCTTTAGCCTGTGAACCAGGACGTCTCAGAAGTCATTGAGTTCTCCCAGTGTGACCAGCAGACTGAAGCCCTGCCTGTGACCAGTGTTCCCAGTATAATAAATAAATGTTTTATTCTTTCACTTTTTGTGTATTTTTAAATATCGCAATCTGAAGTATTAGTGTATTAATACAGTTTATGTAATGAAATAATAATAATTTACTCTGTTAGATTTATTTTCACTCTTTGCTGTCAATAGCAGAGTTGACATACTGTAATAAATATTTTACTCTGGAAAAAAGTAAGAAAAATGTGTAGTTTGTTGTTTGACAATGACTGATTTATAAATAAAAAATAATTTCTCAATAATGTATAAAAATAAATACAAGAAAATTATTTGTTGTCTTGAAATGTTAAATGTACATTTAAATTATGGAATTATGTAAATATGTTCTTTAAACACTAAAAGTGTCTGTTCATCAATGTTAATATAAAAATTATCAGAATCATTCCTATCAAATAAAAATATTGTGCTCTTGATTCAGAAATGCCCCAAAACAATTAAATAATCACATCAAAAGTTAGAAACTCTGTCTTTAGTCATTTCTTTGATTACCAAATATATTAGTGTGTGTGAGAAAATGTGTCAATGACAGGAATTAACTTAAAATACTTTGTCGAACGGAAATTTCTTAAGTTCGGTCCATTTACCTGTATTAGCTTACTGGCACATATTCCACATTCAATATGGCGGACGCTGTTACGTATCGCAGCAACGGGCCGACCCGCCCCATGAGGGGTCTATGTATTTATGCCTATGAAGAAAACTGTTCGGTCGCTATGGAGATCGCCGCCTCTGTAGCTTAGCAACTGGTCGATTTACGTGACGTATCCTGCTCAATGCAAAACGACCAGGGCCATAGCACCAATGGAACCGGGTCGAACCGAGCCTGGCTGGGCCAGGCCGGACCTGCAGTGCAAAAACGGCTTATGAATTTTGAAACTAATTTATGCTGTAGTTTATATATATGGTAACTTTGTATTATTCTCACATGCTTTTCTTCATATGATGTTTTTATAGTGTTGCTTTTTCCTGTTTTCATCTCCAATCTTTGAGTTTATTTCTTCTGCTTCACATCTTCAGAGGAACCAGAGAGTTTACCAGCAGAACTAGACAGGCCTTCAGCTGTGTGTCCAGTCATCATTCATCCTGAGATCGACGTGGAGGTAAGGATGAAACAAAGAGAAGAAGAAATTAACTCAACACTAAAGTTGATTACAAATTCATACTTTACAAGTAATCGGACAAAGCCATTCACTTTATTTGTTAAAATCATGGATCTAAAACATTTCAGTTCAACTTTAAGAAACAAGTCATCTCTGGTTTGGTTGTTTATGTTGTTCACAGCTCATTGAAGCGTCAGCAACAACTTAGGTAAAGTCTCACTTCTCACGCCTGCAGCATGTTTCTGTCATTTACTATCCGTTTCATGCTGCATGCTCTTTGGGGGTTTTGGCGTTTGCAATATGTCTGTGTCTTTATAGAATAATGACAATAAACGGAACTAAAAAGCTTAAAACTGAGATTAGAGTAAAACAGTTTTGTCAGAAATAAACTAACAAAAATGTATGTCACCTTGTTTAAAGAACGGATCTGATTGTGTCCGTTGTGTTTGTCACCTCATTCAGTGTCCACATGCCTGCTTTCAGCGTTAATGTAACCATTTGAAGTGGTTGGTTGTCCTGAAGGTGGGGCTGGACAATATGGCTGAAAAAACGCATCACCGTATCAGTGATATCAATAATTATTGATTACTCCCAACCCTGATTGGTTGGGAGTATTTCTGAATCGTAGGATCCTAATTTACAAAAATTTGAGTTGGAAATGGAAATTGTTTTTAGACTTTAAAACATTTCACACTTCTGACCTTTGTGGTTTATTTTTCTCCTCAACAGCCTTCTAACCTGTTTGACATTTTCTGTCTGTTACGGCCCAATACTGTCCAACTTCAGTTGTTTTAGACCCGTCAAGATTCCAGACTGCTGTCATCGTCAAATTGATGTTTGGTGACGAGAAATTGGAGTTATTTGTAAACTGTTTGTGACACAAATACCGATTCCATGTCTCCCTACTACTGCTACAAATCACAACAATAACAAATAAATTTTTATTGTTGTTTTTTCTGTGTTCTGGGTAAAATTACCGGTTTGCAAAGTTGTAACTTTGTAACTCATAATTTTTACCCACCAGGAAAATGTTTCATACCTGCCTTGACAACTGGTGATTTAAAGCTTTTCCTTTTACCTTTTAGTCAATGTCTACTCTAAGAAAAGTTAGTTAGTTAGTTAGTTAGTTAGTTAGTTAGTTATGAAATGTATTCATATGATTAGAAACAAAACAATTATATACAATAGAACAAAATATACAAATCAATAAAATGAAAGGCAGCAGAAAGAAGAAAAAAATCTTAGAATTGTGAGTTTTATCCCAAAAATATATTTAAACACTAAAAAGAAATGTAGTTTATATGAATGCTGTGTTTGGTTTACGCTCGTGTCGTTCTGGTGTCAGAGTTGTATAATAATAGTTCATATAAGTGGAGCAAATGTGTGATGTTTCCTTAAAATGTAAGAAAAATATTTTTAAAATTCTCTCCTTCCATTTTTATTTTTATAACTTTCAGTACTGTTGAAAACAATCTGTCATTGGATGTATTTTTATATGGCTGCATGTAAAAATGATCATAAATATCTTTCTGGAGGTTGTATTTTTATCTGTTCGGTTTTTAAAAACAGAAAGGCAAACATTAAACCAATGTTTATATTTTTAAAAATGCATGGATTTTTATACATTTAACAAGACGTCCTACTATTTACATTTTGGAGAACTGACCTTTTCTCGCCTGCACTTTTTATGTGTTTACATCGTCACCGCCACACTGTCAGCATGAAGTTTATGTCAGAGAAAAGCATTCGTGTGTTTTAAAATGCTTTTCTGTTGATTTGAAATCGTTTCTCTGCTGTGAGCTGTCATTGTTTTCTCTTCATTTACTTCAACAGAAACCCGTTCACCAGTCCGGTTCCTCCGCCACATCTCAACACAGGCCGCCATCTGGTGCTGCCGCACTGTCCACACCCGCTGCACCTTCAGCATCCCCCAAACCCGACCCTCAGTCCAATTCTGCCTTTGCACTCCAACCAGATAAGTCTCAGCCTTCGCATTTACTCCACCAAGAGCACGAGAAAGAAACGCCAGAGCAGTCTGTGCAGAGCCCTCCCGCTGTGCCGCCGTCTCCCTGGCCTCCTTCATCTCAAGAACCCGAACAGAGATCAGGCAAGTCCCAGGCTGAGAGAGTGGAAACTCTTCCTGGCGTCTGTCCTCCTGCAGCACATATGAATCTGCCGTCAGCAGCAGGAGACAAGCACATAGCTGCTAAGTGTGTCTCCTGTCCCAGTGTGACGGTAGAAGACAAAGAACAATTGAACCAACTTCATAAAAGGCTTTTAGAAATTACCTCAAAATCTGCAGAACGTGAGGCAAAGAAAAGAGCTGCAGATGAGGCTCGTGCATCTTTGGAAGCGGAGGACAAAGGTAAACCTGTGACAAAGCCGAACACCCCTGAGCCGAGCAAAGACGCCGCTCCTCAACCTGCCTCATCCGACGATCCACTACGCCAGAGGTCTGAAAAAGAAAAAGAAGACTACAGCATGGATCTGTTGCCGTGCATCATCTTCCTGAGTGTTTCCATCTCACTGGTGTGTTGGAAACTCTTTAGGAGAGGGTAGAGAAGCTGCTCAATAAACCGGAGAAAGAGCCGGCTTTGTCTTTATATCTTTATTCGAAGCGTTCAAAGACTCTGGTCAGAGAAGCAGAACCCCGATGTAAGTTTTTCACACAGTTATTTATACACGCACGCGCACACACACACACACGCACACACGCACGCACAAGTTTGAGATGAAGAACAAAAGAAAATCGGGTACGGAGATACAATGATACCAAACATCTGTTTGAACCTGTTTCTTGCACTTTATTTAGAAACTCATCTGCATGCTTGAGCTGAGTGAAGGAAATCAAAGGGACTCATTTAAAGTTTGCCGCTTCACTAGTGATGCACCTCAGCTGCTTCTGGTTCTTCTGGATTGGCTCCAAAGGTTCAGTCTGATCTGCTGTCAAGCGAAGTGCCTTTTAATGATTCCAAAAAGAAGCCAATGAGTTCAATAACGCTCACGTCTCTCTCTGATTTTGTGCAAAATCAAACATACGGAGCCTCGTAAAAGTGTTTAAGTCCGTTAAGCTTTTTCACATTTTGTTACACTGCAAAAACACAAAATCTTACCAAATATTTCTGATCTAGTTTCTATCTTCGTACACTTGAAATGAGACAAAACTAACGTACAATCAAGATACAAGAGCTTATTTTAGGTAAATAATCCTGCACATTATTTAATTTATTAAGACATTTTTCTAAAGTTATAGAAACTAAAAACTTTTTCATCAATATTAAGGAATTATTGACTCAAATTTCTTGCTAAAAATTACTTGCAAGTTAGTTTTTCTTATTTCTAGTGTGAGATTTCATATTTTTGCAGTGTATGCTACAACTACAGTGCAAACTTCATTTCATTTTATTTCATTTCATTTCAAACTTCAAAATATTTCTTTGGGATTTTATGTGATGGATCCACACAAAGTAGTGGATTATGGTAAAGTGGATTCATGCAGAGATGCAGAGGAGCCAGTCAGGGTTAAAGAGGAGGAGACGGATGAAGCTAAACACTGTGAGGAAATCTGTAGGAAGCTGTGAAATACTTCAGATCAGGGCAGAGTTTACTTCAACCCTGAACACAGAGCCAGAGATCAAATGATCAGAGCGAATTCATGTGTCAGATAAATCCACTTACGAATTGTTGCAAGACTCAAAAACTGAGATTTCCTTCAAATCTGAGTTTCATCTGTTTTGCTTAGATTCATTTTCAGAACTGCAGGAAAATTCCTGCCAAATTTTCAGATTATAATCTGAAAATAAAACAATGCATGATTTTATAAACTACTTTATTTAGATCAAGATGCATAAAATATATTAAAGTTTGTCACTGTGATTTAACAAGAATATGGAAAACCTAATGGGAATGAAGACTTTTGCAGGCTTACGCCATGTATGTAGCAGAAGGAAAGCACATTTGTTTTCTGTAGGCGATCTATGAATTATCTTGTTGTGTGAAGATATTAATAGTATATCATGTGATATTGTCCAGTTAGTGTTAAGATGCACCTTTTATTGCATTCATCGTATGTAGCACAGGTTCAGGTAATAAAAAGATGAAAACAGCCAGTAAAATTAAAAGTGACGCCAGTGAGAAAGTGCCTTAAAGTCTCTTAGTGATCTCCGTTTTATCAATAAAACATCTTTGTTTTGTGGACAACACCCGCTCTAAAAAAACACCTTCTAAAATGTTATTTCTTCACCTAAAATCCTCATGCGTTTCAGAATTACATTAAAAATGGATCTTAGTTTATTTTGTCAGGAGTTTCTTTAATAACACCAACTGATGAAGCCTCAGTTTTTGATCTATTTATTGCTGCTTGCTGTTGATTTTATTAAGTGGATACAGCTCCATTCACCAGTGTTTCCCATTGGAACTGGGAAGTTGGGAAATAAACCATAGCATCCCTTAAAATTGTAAAGTCCATTTCAAATTTCAACTTGGAAAGTTCCAAAATGGCCACCATGCATTTAAATAAACAGCAGCAGCTTCACTTATAAACTGTTCATCTGCATTTCTGAAAGGTTTAATTTCATTAAACACAAAGAGCTGCACACCTTCCTTTAATAAGTCCACATTTCTGCAAGGTTTAAGTGTAGAAAAAGTAAAAAAAATGCAGGATTGTTACTGTTTTATGCTAACGATATTTAGTCTAGACTCTGACCAAAACAGCCAATCAAGCACATATGGAAATCCCTCATAATCCACTTTATTTTTAGCACATATTTTGTCAAATGTTTTCCAAAGAGCTGTGACTCTGCAGCACAGCTAAATTTTGCGTTAGCCGCCAACGTTTTGCTCCCCATTTAGGAATCCAAAATGGCTGCCATATGTTCAGAAACTGCTGCTGTAATAAACTGTTTTGTGTCTCACACACACTGGTCCGTTATTGAACATCCAGTTTCATGTTTTGAATGTGAAATACATTATTATCTTCCATCGCTAATTTTATTTAGCTTGACTGGTTTTCCAACTGCAATAAGGTCAAGTTGGGTGGGATTTAGATCAGACCTCTGACGACTGAGGTAAGCGTAACAACAACTAACCACTCGGTGTGCTTCACAGCATGCTAGCTGCTAAAGCTAATGGACCTAGCATCCAGCATAAATATATTCGTGATTTGCCTCTAACTGGTGCTAGTTTGTCTCTTTACCTGAACTTTTTTTGACACAGTTAAAGGTTGAGCGAATGCTGAAGCCGTTGGGTGTAATGGTGCAATAAATTGAGAATATATTTTTACATTTTAATCTCATGGGAAAACTCTTCTGAGAGTGCTTATGCAGGCAAAGCTTTACACCTGGCAGTGACTCAAACGAGGGATAACGACACTCCTCCGTCTTTTCTAAATATGGTCTCTACTGCATCCAGAATATCAAGATGGCAGCAACCAGCTGCCAGAACGTTGCGTTTTAAAATGGTCCACATGTCGTTGGCAACGCATACTTTCTTATTTTAAGTTGTGGAGTGTTACGTCTTCGGTGTGGCACAAAATCTTGAAATAGAGTTTTGTTTGTAAAGTGCATGAGAACGAGTTTGCCTCAGTCACTAGTAAATAATGTCAGTTTAAGGAAAGAATTGGAGTTAGAAGTGATGTCGATGACGGGACTTCCTGTTGATTCATGCCAGTAAACCCTCGATGTTGTTGCACCAAACTGTACAACTCTGTTTTGTGAACCTCACAAATGAATTTAAACACAAAATCAAATGTTTGAAGTGATGAAAGTTTTTGCAATGTCCCAGAATTAAACCTGATCCAATCCCCTCTTGTCTGACCTTATTTTCTTCATCTGTTTTTCAAAATAAGTTTATCTTAATGCAGAGACGTGGCATTGTTGTGCAGAGCAGAATAGACCGGAGTCACTTTTAAAATAACGCTGGCGTCTGCAGAGCGCGCCGCGTTTTCTGAACACAAACTGCAACATGAGCTGCTGAAGAAAGCCAAAGGTCACGCATTGCATTGAAGTCACGGTATCCTGCAGCGCCTCAGGCTTTGTAAGCTGAGAGACGGAGAGGAAGGCTGAAAAACAAACCAGGATTATATTCTGAAATGTCATAGACGGCTTCAGATTATAAAAAACAGGGACTTTTATTGTCATCTTGTTTATTTAGTTCACTGTGTTTCAGTCAGTTTATGGTGCTAATTTAATCCATTATTTGGATTATTAGTGTGTGTGTTTGGCCTTTAAATAAAATTAACTATTTTCACTTTTTCAGACTTTTACAGAAAAATCAGCAGAGATTAATTTTCAAAAAGAAGTGCAGCATTTAAGTTGACTTCAGGAAGATATCAACAGTAAATGCTCAATAAATAATTTAATGAAAAGCAATGTAGATAATTGAAATCTGAGTAACATTTTGACTCAAAATTATTATTTTTAGATCTTTTTCCTCTTTATTTTCAAGTGTGGCAGAGTTAGTTTGTCCCAAATTACAGCTAATTTAATCTGTTCTTTACTGTCCTTTGGATTACACTACTGTTTATTTGTTTGGTTTTAAATAAAATTATTAACTAGTCCACTTTTTTCAGACTTTTGCAGAAAAATCAGAAGAGATTATTTTTGGAAAAGTAGTAAAAATTTAAGCAGAGTTTAAATTGACTTCAGAATAATATCATGGATGAACTTTATGAACAGTGAATAAAGTAATTTAATAAAAACCAATCTAGACAACTGAAATCTAAGCAACACTTTCACACATTTTTATTTTCAGATGTTTGGCGTGACTAAACCACAGTTAAATCTGTTTTCCCCCAATTTTCAAGTGTGCCATGGTTAGTTTATTTAATCACGGACAATAACAATCATAACCGGTTGTTTTGAATTATGTGTAATCTTTCTACAAATGTTTGCCACTTTTGCCTTTCACATAAAAATTATCTTTACAAACGTATAAAGATGTAATGTCGACGTTTGGAGTCGCGAAACAAGTTTCTAAGGAAATCACTTATACAAAATGCAGGTTATTGCAACCTTTTTCTTTAATGTTTTGTTTTTTGACACAATTTTGAGTCCAACATGCATTAAACTCTTCAAACATTTCCAGACTGGAAGGAGAGAGCAGGTTGAATTACCTGTTGGGGGAAACGTCCTACTTTTTTCCTCAAGGAGAGAACAAAGTCAGACGATCTGAGAGGTAAAAACGTGTTACAATTTACTGATTTAAAAATGAAAAGTAAGACATTAAAACACTTTATAAAACAAACAGGGTGAGAGAATGTGTGCATTAAGCTGCTGCAATCTGAACCAACAGACCAGAAATAATATTGCAGTTTAGTTTTGAGGCAATACAATATTTTTTCTTAAAGCCTGGGAATGAGAGAAATGAGCTGAACTTGATGAAGGCAATGAATAAAACAAACCTAATAATAATTATGCAGCGCTCTGGGCAGCTCTGTCGCATCAAACTTTGCAAAAATAAAAAAGCAAAGCTTAAACAGGGACAAGAAGAGGAGAGTCCTAGAAAAATCTGAATCAGAAACCAAGATCAGTCCAGTTCCAGACATTTGATACAAACATGAATAAAACAATTAAAGGGGCAGCATAATGTAAAATCTACTTTTTTCAGCTTTATTTCATGATATCATGTTTTCCCTCATCAAAAACTGGAGTGACAAAACAGGGGTCCTAAATGGAACCAGGTCCATTGTTTTCTTCACAGAACCGAGTCTCTTTCTACCTGTTTCAATGGCATATCAGGGTTGAAAAAAGCAGAAGTTAATTTCTGGCATTAAACTTAGAAATTTTGAGATTAATCTCAGAATTTTTTAGCACAAACTTTCAGACTTTTTTCCAGCAAACTTTTGACTTTTCAAACTCTGAAATTTCCAAATTTTTTCTAGAAAATTTCTGATTATTCTAAAACTTTGTGTTTTTTTTCTAGTAAACTTTTGAATCAAAATCAGGAATTTTCACGTTTTTCTTTCTTTTCTGTCTCAGAAAATTTCTGAGACAAAGCTAAAAATTTCAGGGGTTTTTTTTATTTTTTAGAAAGTGTTCAACTTTTCAAATTTAGAAATTTCAATGTTTTTTCTAGAAAATTTCTTAGATTAATCTCAAATATTCAATTTTTTTTCTAGCAAATTTCTGACATTTCACACTTGGAAATTTCCCTGTTTTTTCTAGAAAATTTCAAAGATTTTCAACATTACAAACTCAGAAATTTCCAAGGTTTTCCTAGAAAGTTTCTGAGATTTTTCTTGTAAATTTCTTACTCTTCACACTTTAGAAATTTCAATGCTTTTTTTAAAAAAAAATTCAGAAATCTCTAGAAAGTTTCACTTTTCAAGATCAAAAATTTCCAAACGCCTTCCTAGATAATTTCAGATTTTTTTTTCTTTTGGTAAATTTTTGTCTTTTCACACTAGGGAATTTCCATGGTTCTTTTTCTAGAAAATTTAGGAGATTTTCTAGGACATTTCCCACATTACAAGCTAAGAAATTTGCAAGATTTTTTCTCGAAAATTTCTGTTTTTATAGTATTTGTTTTATTTTGCCCACTGTGAAGTTTCTGGGGGCAGAGGGGGTGGGTTTCTAGAAAATTATAGAATATTTTTCGATTTTTGAAGCTTGTATTCTAGAAAGTCATAGATTGATCTAAAGCTTTCAGATTTTTTTCCCAGCAATTTTTCAACTTTTCAAACTCAGAAATTGTATATTTTTTCTATAAACTTTCTGATGTTACTCTCATAAACTTCAGACATGTCTGGCTGAATGCACCGCTCCTCCTCCATGTTCCCAGTATATGCCGTCATACTGACGCCCTGCGCGGCGCGGCGCGGCCATCCGGCCCGGTTCGTGTCGGAGGAGGAGAGCTGGAGCTCCTCTCTGTGTCCATGCGGTAGAAAACAGCCTCAGCCTCCCCGGATCCCTGAGAGGCTTTTTAAGTCGTGGCCCACAACACTGCACAGCAGGTCCGCCTCCTCCTCCTGTCTCTCCCTCCTCCTCCTCCTCTCCTCTTCCTCCTCCCCTGTCTCTCTCTCTCTCCCTCCTTCTCTCTCTCTCTCCCTCCTTCTCTCTCTCCCTCCGAATAAAACCGACGCTTTCCGCGAATGTGCGAGCTGCCTCCTCGCTAGCAGCCATAATTGGGATTATTCAGGAATAATTCGCCTGATCCTGGCCGCACTGTTTTCCTTCGCCTTTTTTACGTTATTTGATGAAATCCTAAAGGTGATTTCGAAGCGCAGCGTCTTCGAGGTTAAATCCTCGGTTTGTTTTTATATATATTTATATATATACCTCGGCAGGATTTTTTTTTTGGCTTCGGTTTTTCCTCATATATTCCATCTGTCATGGAGGCTTTTATTATGGACCATTAAGATGTAGCCCACCTTCGCTACGGCAGCAAAACAAAGACTGCATACCGACAATTCAGGGGCAGATGCATCGCTTTTTGTTTTGTTTATTTTAATTTTTTTTGACCGAAAGATGGGAAACAGAGGCGTATCGAGGCTGTTGTCTGGGTGGACTAATTGTCCTGCTGCCACTAGCCATTGTGCACCCCAAGACGTTTTATTTAGGGGATCCGCGATCTTTTTTTCCTCCCTAGCGATGGTGGGTGGGTTATTATAAGCGTCGAGATTCTGACATCAATTGGAAATATATGATCAGAGAAAAACAGATGCCATCCCATCGACGTGATGCAACATAAAATCTGTTTTCTCGGATGATATTCAAATGAACACATCCTTCCCAACCTCTCTCTCTGTAAAAGGGTGGCGGTGGATTTTTTATTTTTATTATTACGACTTTAAACACATCCCCCTCATTCTGGATTGCTTGATCAGCTGTTGATTATTATTATTATTGGTTTTCGACAGCCTCTCATGTTTATTCCGTGTCGCTCTTTTGGATGGATTTATGCATAACAGGTGTTGTTGAGCACATCAAGAGGCATGAAGCTTTATTATGTGTCTTTCTCTCGATTTGACGAGCAGTGAAACAAAGCGACTGGGATCTTTTTTTTTTTTTTTTTGGTGCGTGTTTTTTTAAGAGAAGACCAAAAATACAATGAGGGAATGAAAGGTAGGTTATCATTCATGTCTGTTGTTCTCCGTTTCAAACATGCACATATAAAAAAGGAGGAGAAAAAACACCCAGCAGAGGTGATTTTGACACCTGTTCATCTGTTTTTCACTCCACCCTGTGTTTCAGGCCTAGCTGGACTGGCAGCCATTTAATCAGGTGAAATTATTTGCTTTCACATTTTGTTTAAAGATAGAGCTGGAGGGAATACATTTCATGTTCGTGGCCTACATTGACAAGGCCCACCCAAACCAGTGTCCCTGTGCATTGTTATCATCTCCACCCATAATATTTATATATATATATATATATATATATATATATATATATATATATATATAAATAAATAAATATATGTATATATGTAGATGTATAAATATATAAAACGGTAAAATTGGTTCAGATTTGGCTTGTTTAATAATCATTGTTTTATCACTATCACTTTATCGCCTCCTGTTGAGTGAGGTAGCACACTTCACACAGACGCAGAGTCAAAGAAAAAAAACCCAAATGGCTGCCCCTGCTCTGCTGCTACATCCACATATTTGCTCTCCGCTATGAATGCTACAGATTCTGCTCCTCTGCACACAAACGGAGGAGCGCAGGGGAAAGCATAAAATGTCCTTTTGCTCATTTACAACATCTCTGTTTGTTGGACATGCCCAGGGTTGGTTATGCTGTGTCTGCTCCACCCCCCACCCCATCGTTTCCACCCGCCCTCCATCCCTGTACACCCCCATGCATTCACTCAAACACCCACACTTGCACAAAGTATGTGAGCTGTAGTATCTTAGCAACGGGCTAGGTAATTACTGAGAGAGCCAAGGAGCTGGCATGCTGTAGAGCTGCTGATCTGATCCCAGCGTTAGGGAAACAGGAAGGCAGAGATTTTAGAGCCGTGTCGTCCAACACGACACTTGTGTGTTTTGTATCCACTGAGTTCACCAACACACAGGTCAGACATCTTGTTTTCCTTTTAGTTTAAACCTCGGAAATGTGTCTCTGTTCCCAGGCGCTGAAGCCGTGGACAAAGAAGAGAGATGATTCTGTCGTGTAGGAAAGATCCGCTCGGCCTCTCCTTGTAGAGACCAAGGGGAGACGACGACGACGGCGGCGGCAGAAGGATAATAGCTGTTTTCTCAAGGGCCCGGATCAGGCAGGCTCTCTCGGAAGGTGAAAGAATGTCGAACCAGAGCTTCGCCATCGATGGCCCTGGCAGTTTACTGGCCGTGCTGGCTTCCCAGAGCGGACCGGCCAAAGGTGGCAGCAGTGATGGCAGCAGTGATGGCAGCAGTGGGGGTCTCTCTGCCACAGATGTGTCTGCCTACTTTAAGCTGGTCTTCTTGGGGCTGATCATCTGTGTCAGCCTGGTGGGCAACCTCTTGGTGTCCATGCTGGTGCTGCGAGACAGGACACTCCACAAGGCCCCTTACTTCTTTCTCCTGGACCTGTGCCTGGCCGATGCGGTCCGCTCCGCCGCTTGCTTCCCCTTTGTGCTGGTTTCCGTCCACAACAGCTCGGACTGGCCTTACAGCAAATTGAGTTGCAAAGTTGTGGCTTTCATGTCTGTTCTGTTTTGCTTTCACGCTGCCTTCATGCTGTTTTGTGTGGCTGTCACTCGGTACCTCGCCATCGCCCACCACCGCTTCTACGCCAAACGCATGACCATCTGGACCTGCGCCGCCATCATCTGCATGGTGTGGACCTTGGCCGTCGCCATGGCGTTCCCTCCCGTCTTCAATGTGGGAACTTACGAGTTCATCCGTGATGAAGACCAGTGCATTTTTGAACACCGCCACCTGAAGAACAACGACACCCTTGGCTTCATGCTGATGCTGGCCGTGGTCGTCCTGGCCACTCACGGATTCTACGCCAAGCTCCTGCTCTTTGAGTACAGGCACCGCAAGATGAAACCGGTCCAACTGGTGCCGGCTATCAGCCAGAACTGGACCTTTCACGGTCCCGGAGCGACAGGCCAAGCTGCAGCCAACTGGATCGCGGGGTTCGGTCGCGGCCCCATGCCCCCGACTCTGTTGGGCATCAGGCAGAATTTACACAATCAGCACCGGCGGCTGCTCGGGATGGAGGAGGTCCGGTCAGAGCGCAGGCTGGGCAGGATGTTCTACACCATCACCCTGCTATTCCTCGTCCTCTGGGCACCCTACATCGTGGCCTGCTTCTGGAGGGTGTTCGTCCAGTCCTGCACCATCCCTCACAGGTACCTCTCCATCACGGTGTGGATGAGCTTCGCCCAGGCCGGCGTCAACCCCATCTTCTGTCTCCTGCTCAATGAGGACCTGAGGAAAGTGCTGCGAGCCCACCTGCCCACCTACTGGAGGACTAAACAACATCTGCCCCAGGATGAGGCCTACTGCATTATGTGAGAGGAAATTAGGATCCGGGTTTCAGATTTAGAGAGAGCAGAGGGGATTTAGTGCACTTCCTCTTAAGTGTTGGTGTCTGATTTGTTGTTTTGCACAACAAGATCAAAGTTTTGCTACCAAATTCAGGATTGTTTTGAAGAATGTCCCGTGAGGTGAAAACAGTCCGAACAGGGGCGCTAGGAAACCTTTGGTAACACTTTTGGCGATGTGTACTTCTGATGTACGAATGATAGCTTGGGAAGATCACAACAATCACCACTCCAATTAGGTGTGACAGATGCCATTTTCAAAATAACGTTGCCTTATTTCAGACGGACACGGCCCAGAGAACTAGTTTGTGTCACATAAGGCCCTAAACGGATAAAAACGCCCCTTGAAGAAATGTGCCGTGGACTGTGAATAGAAAGTGTTGATCAGAGCGATGCTAACTCTGAAACACATCAAAGAACTCAAAGGGGTCTGAATGGAGCGATAGACCCCTCTGGACGCCTTTTCATGTAATTCAAAGAAGACTGCAGAATATTAAGCGGACCCGATACCCTTGGATACATTTAAATAGCTGTTGTGAACGCAGAAGCCCCCCCAAACATGCTTGATTTTTTTGGACTTAGGGCGTGTCAGGTTTCTTTGTATCATACAATGAAAAAAAAAATTGCCTGTTTTGCTTTATTTGTAAACAATACATGTTAAAGCAGATGACACTATTTTGAAATATGACTTGATTTCTTATTGTATAGACTGTACAGGAATGTACATTCCTGCTTGTGTGTTTTTCTATAGCATTTGTGTGCGCGTGTGTGTGAGGGTGTGTGTGAGCAAAAAGGGAGAGAGAGGCAGAACGAGACTGACAGGAGAAATGATGATAGAATAGGTTTCAGTAATACTGAGTCAAAATGAAAGCAGCCACACTTTGTTGTCTCAAAATCCTGCAAAATTCAGCTGCCATCATATGGAAATTTATCTTTTAAATGAATTTCTGCAACTGAAAATGTGGTATGATTTTTTTTATGCTAATGTGCAAAAAATGTGAAATATCGGGGGATAAGATTAAAAAAGGGGCACTTGTATATTACAAACAGGGCATAGGATTTAATGACTTGAACGATGTACGTATATTACATCAGTTAAAAAATAGCAAATGTATATTTATTAGCAAATGATGGTCTTGGGAATGTTTTAAAGTACTGTACTGTTACTGTATGCTTTCACCAGAATACAACGCAAAAGAAGACGCGCCATGAAGGAAACTCGAATGTTACCAGGCCCTCTTATATTTCAACATAAATGTCATCGTTTGAGTGTCTGGATCACAGTGTGTTTGAAAAATCAAAGCGAAATCAGGCTGCTGTGTGGATCCCGGCTCAGTCTGCACTGAATTGTTTCTCCAAATTAAGATTCATGTAATGCAAATGTCTGACCTTCAGTGCGTTAGGCATAGAGATATTAATGTGCAGTCAATCTTCTAAATGTGGACACTTGCACAGCCTATTGTTCTAGCATGCATTCCACTGCATTTCATAGGTTCCAGACCGGGTATTACAACTTGTACAGATGTTGATACGGAAAAGGCAAAGTGAGGTCCATAATTTTTACGTCTGGCACTCTTTTGCGAGATGATATTCTGTAACTGTAAAGTTTAACTGAGGTGGTTCTTTTGGCCCACTCATCAATAAAGACTCTACTTTTGATGCATTCTGAGTCATGACCTGCCTGGACCGAGACGTGACCGACTCGGTGACGCAAATTACATCCTTTGTAGAAATGTTTTGACACAGAGCTCTAACACTTAATGTCTGATTTAAAATTACCTGTCATTTATTTCCAGTACAGAAAATCACAAAGCTACTCACAAGCCTTGAACATTTTCACATTTAGGCTGCATTCACACTGCAGCAAGAAGTGACCCAATTACGATTTTTTGTCAAATTTTATTTTATTTTTATTTTTTTTGCAGTGATCGTTCACACTTCCAAATATATGCGACTCTAGTGTGAACGACAAGCGGCCTGCAAGTGCCCCGCATGCGCAGTAGAGGGGGCAATAAAGTCACAAATAGAGAGCACGGTCAGTGTTTTGCTAACCGCCATAAAAAGACGAAGAAGAAGAGGAAGGAATGCTCGGTGTTTGCGGAAGTAAAAATGGATGCTAATTATGGAGCGTAGCTTACGATTTTAAAGTTGTTGTCCGACCAGAGTCTGCAAATTAACAACCCTCATTATTGTCCGCCATAGTTGTTGTTATTCTTCCCGCTTGCACGTATCAGGGCGCAGAATAGTGACGTCGGTCGAGTATCAGTGACGTTCAGATCGGTTAAACCATAAGCATAAATACGTAGACCCCTCATGGGGCGAGTCGGCCCGTTGCTGCGACACGTAACAGCGTCCGCCATATTGAATGTGGAATATGTGCCAGTAAGCTAATACAGGTAAATGGACCGAACTTCACAAAGTGCCGTTCTACAAAGTATTTTAAATTAATTCCTGTCATTGACACATTTTCTCACACACATTAATATATTTGGTAATCAAAGAAATGACTAAAGACAGTTTCTAACTTTTGATGTGATTATTTAATTGTTTTGGGGCATTTCTGAATCAAGAGCACAATATTTTTATTTGATAGAAATTATTCTGATCATTTTTATATTGACATTGATGAACAGACACTTTTACAGTGTTTAATTAAATAACATATTTACATAATTCCATAATTTAATGTACATTTAACCTTTCAAGACAAGAAACAAATTATTTTCTTGTATTTATTTTTATACATTATTGAGAAATTATTTTTTATTTATAAATCAGTCATTGTCAAACAATAAACTACACATTTTTCTTACTATTTTCCAGAGTAAAATATTTATTACAGTATGTCAACTCTGCTATTGACAGCAAAGAGTGAAAATAATTCTTACAGAGTAAATTATTTTTATTTCATTACATAAGCTGTATTAATACACTAATACTTCAGATTGAGATATTTAAAAATACACAAAAAGTGAAAGAATAAAACATTTATTTATTATACTGGGAACACTGGTCACAGGCAGAGCTTCAGTCTGCTGGTCACACTGGGAGAACTCAGTGACTTCTGAGACGTCCTGGTTCACAGGCTAAAGCCAAGGATAAAAGAGAAATTATCCAAAAGTGTAATAGAAAATACATATACATTTCCTTCACATTCAGAAAAAGACATTTTCAGCATGTTGGGTTCTGACTCGTAGCATCTTTATAGCTAAATACCGACATGGTGAAGCTGAGCTGGAAACAGACTGAAGATCAGCAGCTCCAGCTCTGATCCTGACTGATCTTTCCTCACTAAATCCCCTGGTTTTTAATCAACTTCTCCTCTAACAGCGGTTTTTCATCACCTCTCTCTCATTACAAAACAGTATGAAAACTTTAGCTGCTATGCTAACAATCAGCGGTTACTTCGGGCCAATTAAGCTACATAGGAAATATTTTTCGGTTGTTTAGAAGCGAATTTCTGGCTGCAAAGTCAAGTAATTCTGATCTTTTCATCCTTACCTGTGAACGGTAAAGCCAATGAATCCAGTTTGCTTCGTAAAACAGTTGAAATAAGTTCACACAGCACAGGACTTAAGGAGCTCCGGTCGCCCTGCTGCCACACAGAAGATGGCGGACGCTGTTACCTCAGCGCTCCGTCCACGTATTGATGTCTATGGGTTAAACTGGACGTTCATATTCAAGTCGCATTTGAAAAGATCGGTTACGTATCGCATTTCCCAGTAGCCTGGGTCGCATTAGAAACAAAAATCCGACCTGTGTTGTTCACACCGTCATGAAAATATAAGATTCAGGCCGAAAGAAAAGAAAATCAGAACTGGGTAACTTCTGACAGCAGTGTGAACACATCCTTAGTTATGTGAAAACCACAAACTTTGACGTGTTTTACTGGGATTTTATGTGATAGACCATGAGGTGAAAATGATACATGGTTTTGTTTTCACAGTTAACAAAATATGTAAAAAGTAGTTATCCAATGTCAATACTTTGAAGGTGCAGTATGCAGCTTTTATTTTTTTTAAAAAGTGTTGCTGTCATGACAGTTTGTTATGAGACATAATCTGTGGGAAGATTAATCTCCTCTACCCAATCTCTGTGCAGCCTGAAGCTAAGGACAAAAAGCAACCAATCAGAGCCAGGAGGAGGGTCTTAGCGCCGGTCGATGTGCTAATGGCGGAGGAACAACTTACCATTTATTCAAATTCAAAAATACTTTGTTGATCCCAAAGGGAAATTAAATGTTGTTGTAACTCACTAATTAAAAGTTTTCAAAGAGTTATTATTGACAGTGATGGCTGTTGGTTGAGCAGCGTTACACATAGGATGATTGACAGCGCTAGATAGAGAGGAGCTTGATTTTTTCATAGATTATTTGTCTTGTACCCTACTGTCACAACATAGTGACAGTTTCAACAAATATGTAAAAAAAAAAAACCTATATATTTATATTTTTTATAAAAGTGGCATACTGCAGCTGCAATGACAGCAAGCAAATTTCTTCTCAAAATAGCTCAGAAGTGTCTGCTAACATTATTTGCCATTTATGGCCACAAGATTCCTCTTTTGGTTAACACCAGAACTTTGACTAGGCCATTTTAACACGCAGATTTAAACCAGTGGTCTCCATTTTCAGCTCTCAGAAGCATCTTTATGTGTTGAATCAAATATTTGAATTATCTCTCCAGTATGGTGTCAGGTGTGGAAAAGGCTGATTCAGATGTTTTCTGACCATTAACCAGTTATATTTACTTGAGAAACCTATTGGAAAAATTTACCTTTCGGAGTAATTTTCTTTTTGCCACACTGTACTTTTCACTTTTTCTTGAGTAGCTTTGCTCTCCTCTATCGCATAACCTCCTGAATGAAGGTTGTTTTAACCAAACACAGACTCACACCTGCAGTTTCTGTTAGTTTTATACTGAAAGAAACTAATTAGAAAAAAAATCTATTTTTTTAATTTTGTAATTAATCATGTTACTTATATGAATTATTCACATTTTAGTCCTTAAAATGTAAAAATTTCCACATAGCTTTACATCTTGGTCCATCTGATGATGTAATTTTAAATATTAATGATTGATAACTTGATCAGTTACTCAGTACTTGAGTCTAGTTTTTACCAAATACTTTTTTATTGGATGGCTACTTTTTACTTTTATTTGAGTAAAAACATGTTGCTACTCTTACTAGAATATAATTTTTGGGTTCATGTAAACCAAAAAACTCAGTTTTGGAATCTGAAATTGTATTATTGATAGATTTTCCCACCTGATTTATTGACCTCTACAGGTTACTATGATGATTTACCATATAAATCATTTTATGATTTATACTCTCTCTAGGTTTGAGGCGTTTCTCTTCCAGAGGTTTAACAGCTTTACTGCAAACTTTGATTGTTTTTGTTCACTGATATTTTCTAACAGAACAGATGGATTCATTCATTGTTAAATTACAAACTCTTTTTGCTAATTATGTGTTTTCTGAAACTATTGGTTCCTCCTGAATTTACACAGGAGAATCAGAGGGGGTTAAATAAAAATGGATGTCAGAAATCTTTAGTTCATCAGTAAAAAAAAAAAAGTTAAAACCACAATTAATTTATCACGAGTTAATCTGTGACATATTTCTAATAAAGCACACTTTAAAATGTATATTTTTAAAAGGCACTTCAGGTTTTAAATATGTGTTCAAATATGCAAACATGATTATTGATCTGCTTATAAATTGCCAAAACATAAACACAACATCTGCTTCTAGGCAATAACAACGGCTGTGAGATTGTGACAAATTCATAAAGTTTTAAAGCAATTAAGTCAGACTAACTTGTTTCAACCTGCTGTTGCAAAGAAAACTTTTAGTTCTTCACTGCATTTATTTAGAAGCTGCAGGAGGAAATTAATTAATCCAATAAAAACAATGAGAAGTTTCAGGTTTTAAAGCATAAATAAGAGGTGTTAAGCTCAAAATCTTTCTTTTTTATTGGAACTTTAATATTAGTTAGATTTTAGACATAATCAAATGGCTTAGCTGACAACTAACTCTGATTTTTGAAAAATTCCCCTAAGAAGTTTGTGTACAAATTCTGGTTTACAGCTTCTGAAACGGCTTAAATGGAAACAAAATGCTGAAAACTAACCATTATATTTTCTCTCTATACTCACAAATCTCATGCAGATTCAAAACTCTGACTGCAACAAGATGTGCATCCAAAATTAGTTTTCCTTTGTGTACCTTATAAATGTTTTGATTGGTTAAAACGCATCATTTCAGGTATAAAACCAGGTCTGATGCAACAACAAAAAAAAAAGCTATATGATGCTGAACGCCAGTTGCACTTGAGGTAAAATCATTCATAAAACAAACCTTACGTAAGAAGCTGCGCTGAATAATTATGCTACGTTAAAATAAAATGGATATGATGGAAGAATATAGCATACTTTTATCCTAATTAGAGTCTGATTGAAATCCAGACAGTGGATGATTGTATAATTACACTAAAAAATAATTAGCTTATATTTCAAAAATGAATGCAAGCTAATTTCTATTGTGTGCCTTGGAGCTCTGAGGCTGTGCATGTCAGAGATGTTTCCATGAGCAGAATCCTCAAAATATTCCAGGTTTGACAGGTTGCATCGCGTCGGCCTCCTCATCTCCTGCTGCTTATTTTTAGTCTGCTTCCCTCTTCCCCATCACAACAAAAAGGCCATCTCACCCATTAGGGAAAACACACCTGCGGTATTTTTTAAAAAGAAGTTTTTCTGTTGACCTCATGTAGGTTTTCCTGCCGTTTTGAAATCTTCAGATAACTGTGAACTCTGACAACCTGAAACTTTCATCTTTAGCTGGTATTATTCTGGAAAGTCAAGTCAGTTTCATCATAAAAAAAAAAAAGAATTTGACCATGACTTCTGGTAACATGGACGCAGAAACATTAACATTCAAAACCTTTACTGTAACAAGATGTGCATCCAAAATTACACTTTCCATGCATGTAAAATTAATTTTTAAATCTTATTTTCTTTTCTCCTGAAAACAGTGTGAATACTGAAATACAAGAATAATCCCTGGAGTATCATTAATGTATTATTCTGGCAACGCAACACCAATGCATCACTTTTATGGCTTCAGCAGACCTAAAGCATGGATCACAAACAAATAATGAGACTTTCTTTTTGCCCCATCTCTATGATTTCCAACTTTCTTCAGAAAATATTGTGGCGCTAAAGCATTATATTCACAGAAATAATTTGATTTATTTAGTAGCACAACATATTCAGGGTCTCACCAATTCAAATTTAAAAGGTTTTAAAGATCTGGATCACATCAGAAATGGACAAAAGAAACAAAAACGAAGCATCAGCCTGCCACCTACCAATAAACTAGCATTTAATAGATAGAGGAAAGAGTAGGAGCTTCTTAAAGAGACAGAGGCCCAATTTGAAGGCATTAAATTTGTGAAGTGAAATTACTTTAGTCATGTCTGATATTTACATTTTCATAGCCACTGAAGGTAACAGTTATTTGATTTTGCTATAAAATCAAACAAATGATGATTTATTCCCATAAATCAACATTCCGTATTGTGTGTTTTCCATATTATGGAAAACGCATGATACTGCCCCTTTAAGGGCTTAATCCACTGAACAACAGTGCATTAGTTTTCACTGAAGTGAAAACTAATGCACCATAAAATACACCATCAACTGCTGGCATCAGCTGCAAATGCAAGAAATTATTTTTGTTAAATCCAATATGGCCGACAGACTAAAAAGCATGTCAACCGACCTGGTCCCTCCTTCTACTGTAGACGGTAAAAAATATCCTGTGACATCAGATAACCCCTAAAGAACAATACTACTGATGTATTTTTCAAATAATAACTTTGTATTTGTTGTTATTTCGATCACATAAAAAAAATAATTTATTTTTTCTTTCCTACCTTTTTATTATGCCTTCAGAAAATCCCCTTTTTACCCCCCCAAAAAATGGAAAAAAATCCTGACACTAAAGATCATAATTCATGCATGAAAGGGTTAAATACGCAGCGTTGAGGGAAGAACAGGAGCTTCTTAAAGAGACAGAGGCCCAATTTCAAGGCGTTAAATTGCAAAGTATCTTTGGAATCATATAGCAATTTATTTTATAAAAATGCTGCATAATTTTTTATTTTATTTCATAAAATGAATTTAAAAAAATAATTTTAAAATTAAAAGATGTATATATTACTGTCCCTTTACGTTTCTGGAATAGATTCAGTCTCAACGCTACATAAATTTCTAGATTATAATTAGAAGTCTGTTGAAGGAAATCCAGTTTGTTTACATCAGGGGTGTCCAAAGTGTGGCCCAGGGGCCACTCGTGGCCCGTCGACTGATTTTTTTGGTGGCCCCAAAACTGCACCTCAGGAAAGATACAAATTTGTTAACTGAACTTTTTTTTAAATCAGGTTAAACTAATTACCAACATAAATTTCTTACAATGAAAAATGTTTAAAATGATAGAAAGTATTCATCTTTTTCAAGTTTTAGAATAAGAACCACATTTTTAAAATTATTAAATCCAATAACGTTTTGAAGACAAGTGACTTGAAATGGAGAATAAATATGTTAAATTAATCCTAAAATTATTTGAAAAACAAGTCATTTAATAAAAAAAATATGCAAAATCATTTTGGATCTACATAAAAAAAATCTAAAAATAAAAAAGGCAACTTCATTTGTTTGATTTAAAATTTTTATTTATTTTTTACTTTTGACTTGATTTTAACCCACGTGACAAAAAGTTTGGACACCCCTGCTGATCTCAACAAATATTTCAACATGCACCCTCCTCCGATATTTCAAATCATTTAAAACATTTGACACGGATAAATCACAATGCAGCCATTTATTGTGCTAAATAAATTATCTGAATCACCACACACACACACACGAACAAACACACTGATCAACACGCCAACATTTAGTGATAAACGACCTGCTTGTTTCATGCACATGGTCTCAAAGGCAAACAGGCGACTGAGAGCGAACAACACTTGATTACGCTGCTTGGATAACAGTTACATAAATAGTGAGGGAGCTACGCCGGAGGGAACATCAGTGTGATACAAAGTGTTGCTTTTTCCAGTAAGATTACAGCGCGTCCTCTTCACGCCGGCTGGAGGTGAGCCATGACGCATGCATGGTGGTGAAGTCGGTTCCAGCTGCAGGAGGACGGACTCTTCCCTCCCACGCAGGAAGAGGCTCTATCTGATTGCACTTTAGTTTCACTACTTTAGATGTTTGATACATTCCAGTGAAGACCTACACGGTGGGACTGGACGGTAAAGAGCAGCAGGTCGGGTTTTACTCGTACATGTTCAGATGTAGTGGATGGAAGCTTGTTTTCATTTCTGCTCTCTCCTCCAGACGATGACCATGCCGGTGGAGTCGGCAGACGCCAGCAGACTCTCGTCGCAGTTGAAGCTCACGTCCAGCACCGGGCCGCCGTGACCCTGCAGCTTGTTGACGATGGCCTTGGTGTTGCGTTCGACGTCGAAGAAGTAGACGCAGCCGTCCTCGCTGCCGGTCACTGAGACGCAGAGAGTCAAAGACAGAAGAAGAAGAAGAAGAAGGTTAACATTGGGATGAAACTACAGATCATGCTAGTTAGCACCGATGACGGTAAATAAACGGTTAACGATGAGATGTTTCTCCACCATTTGCTCATTTAGCAGCAAGTACATGAGCATGAGTAACAGCTAGGCTTGTCACGGTAACAAATTTTGCTGGATGATAAACAATAATATTGTTTTGAGACAATTTCCAGTAATAAAATGATGTCATAATGCAAGAACGCATTCTCAAAGATCAATAAACTTTATATTCTCACAAACATTTAACTCTGGAACTGGAAAACAAACAAAACAACAAAAAAAAAAAATCAGCTTATAAAATGAATTATAAAGTCTATGTAAACTAAAACAAATGTACTAGTTGAGACCAAAACACCAAACTAAAGACTCCTGTCATCCAGTTTCTGGTAGGAAGAGAGAGAAAAGAGAAAAATAATAAATTATGCAAGTGGAAATTATTGAATTTGTTTTCATTTATCATGATTAATTGATTAATTTGTTACTGCGACAGGCTGCCTCTGATTGGCAGTAGATATTAAACCGTCATGACATGTTTAACAAATATTTAAAAAACATTTTTTATATAAAAGTTACTGCAGCTTTGATGAATATAGAAAACAATGAACTGACCACATTCAGTGCAGGAAAGTCTAAAACAGGTCATGTTTTCTCCTCCACGATTTTTCCATGTAGTGAAAACAACAGAAAATAAATCTCGTCTAAATCTGGATGTTTTTAGCAAGTCTGAGTTGAGATTTTGTGTTTTTGTCTCAGAACTAGGGGTGGGTGACACCGACACTAAAAGTGCAACTTTAAACGAGAAATCTGACTAAATATTATCAGAGATGGGTGGAGGGTTACTCAAGTCAGTCCGTGAAGTTTTTGGATTATTAAAAACTCTACTTTTCTACTCAGAAAAAAAGAAACATTCAAATTAAAATTTGTGACATTTAGATACCTGACGACTGAATTTAAACTTCTCAACAGAATTAAGTGTTAAAACTATTAATTTCATACTAAAAACAGGAATAACTGTCAGTGTTATTTAGTAAAGTATGATCATTTAAATCATTCAAGTGAGCGTAAAAAGCATCTCGCCCAGACGATCGTCTCTGACAGAAACGATCATTTTTCTCTGCTTAAGTTCAGGTATTTTTAACTTTTCTGGTAATTGGGAAACCCAAGTGTGATCCAGACAGCGGCGCGCCTTGGTGTGAAATAAAAATAGGAGATAAAAGTGAAACGTGGGGAAGCTGGGAGCATGTTTGCAACGTGCTGCAGAAAAACGGGCCGCCTTGTTGCTGTAATTTTCTAATTCCAGATATTTCCTTTCAATCCCAAAGCAGCCTGGTGCTATTTTTGATTTCATGTCTGAGTCTTTCTTCCTTCTCTGCACTGGATGGCCTGCAGCTCGCTGTGCAGTTTGGGCTCATTTTTGATTCAGATATCGCAGCAGGTTCGCTAAGAGACCCCAGCAGGAGCACAAAGCCCACCAGAGCGGGAGCGGCGGGACTCCTTACCCACACAGGCCCCTTGTCTGAAAGACATGAGGGGGCAGAAAATGCTGTGGACGTTCTGCGATCCGTGCTGGATGGGGAAGCTTCTCTTCAGCTGCAGCGTTCCTTCGTTGTCCACAACCCTGGGATTAGGAAAGGGTTTCAATAAATGAGAAACAGCTGAATATTTACAGCTTCGAACAGCGTTTTCACAGAAAAAACAGGCATTTTCCAAGGAAAGTTTTCAAACTTTTCCAGGAACAGACTTTGGAAATAAGAAAAATACTAAAGAGTTCACTATTATTAATAACATTTGGTGACAAGAGAAACAAGCTAAACTAAAATTAGTGCTGAAACAATCAAATTAAGCACGATTAATCAATTACTGAAATAATCGTCAATTAATTTAGTAATTTTTAGCAAATTAACTGAAGTAATTTTCTAAAAAAAAAAAAGATTTTTAGAGCAGTAATTAAGCCAAAATATATACAGACATGCTGAATTTAAGTTTAAAAATATATTTGTCTGTAAATATGTTTTACACAGAACTATTTAAGCGGCAGTTTTAGCTTCAGCAGGTTCAAATTCTGTAAAAAAAATATAGATTTTGGCGTCTAATTACAGCCATTTCACAGAGTAAAATTCAAGGACTTTCAAGCATTTTCAAGGTAAGTTTTCAAACTTTTCAGGACCAGACTTTGGAAATAAAAACAATACTGAAAAAAATTAAATCTCCAGAAACCAAACATTTAAATTTAAGCTTTTATCAAACGTTATATTGCACTTTATGACCAAATAAAGAAAATATTTAATTTCTTCACACAGAAATGAAACATCTTCCAAAACTCTGAAGGCACCCACTTGACGCTGAAGCATTTTTAAACATCTGACTCGGCCGTCCGAACCCTGGTTAGAGTTTGCAGCAGTGAGTAAACAAGCTGCTAATAAAGGAAGCCGACCTGTAGAGCAGCAGCTTGTTGACGCAGGCGTTGACCAGCAGGGACGGGTCTCTGGCCTCGCGGCTGATCCAGGAGCGAGCCGAGATGCTGCAGATGGAGCTGCCCTCGCTCACCACCAGCCGCTTGGCTTTGGTCAGCTTCCCTGCAGGGACAGAGGAGGGAGACGCACCAGGAGCCGCTGCTCGTTATTCTGGGAAAACCTGATTAGAATTTGTAAAGCGGCCTCAGTCGGATGGAAAAGCTGCGCCTGTACCTGTTGCCATGTCAAAGAGGAAGGAGAAGATGCTGCCGCGGTCGTCGCCAGCCCACAGGATCCTCCCCGGAGCATCAAAGGAGAGAGACAGCACGCGGCCTGTCAGCTTACTGGAGCCCCCCTTCACCTTCTTCCCAGTGGAGATGTTCACCACCTGCAGGTGGTGCTTGCTGTTTCCCACCTGGAACACGAGAACGCCTTCATCAGGACGGCGGGGAGCGCAGACACCGACACTCAGAACTGATCTGCACGAGATCTGCTGCCACCGGAAACACGGCAATGTTCAGCTGGTGTTTAACTGGTGTTTAACCAGATTAACCCAACTCCACTTACTTTTATAAAACATACATTACTTTACATATTTGTTGAAACTGTCACAATATTGTTGATCGGTATGAGGCAGAAAAATAAAAAAATGTTTTAAAAAAAATGTTGATCTTTTGTCACAAAATCTGACCAAGTGTTTTGGTTTTTAGTGCAAATTTCTTAGTAAATTAAAATGGTCCTAAATGGAAAACCTAACCAACAACACAAACTATTCATCTTTTATCAGTCACAACTTTTGCTTTAATTTTAACTTGATGGCATCAAAAACATCCAGGAACTTTTGCCTGTTTGCCTAAATAAGAGGGCAAACAAGCGAAAGTATAAATAGAAAAAGACGGGCTCCTTAGAATTACAGAAATGGATTAGGGTCACTGAAGAAGAAAAAAAAAAAGAAAGAATTCAGAATTATTCGGAATTCAGAATTCCGACTTTAATCTCAGAATTTCTGAGATTTCTGAATTTCAGAATCTGAGATTCTTTTCTCAGAATTTTGAATTCTATTTTTTTCCCCCGGTGGCCCTAATCCTTTTCCGTATAGAATAAATCTAAAATTATGTTTAGATTAATAAGTTCTAAAAAATATTGTACATTTAGAATTTTTTCTGCATTTTTTTTTTTAAATAAACGAGATGAATTTTAATTTTATGGTTTGGTACACCCTCTGACCGAAGGGGAACTTGCTCCACTACAGAGGCGTAAAGTCGTAGCAAACATGTTTATTGGACAACTGTCAGATAAGATGCATTTTATTTTCTCCGCCCCTTTCTGATGTCGCCCAGGGCCACTGCCCACACTGTGCGCACGTTTAAAAAAAAAAAGTTCAAGAAAACGTTTTATTGTCCCAAACATGTCAGAATATTCTCAGTTTTATGTTGTATTAAAGTGTTAAAATTTTCAGATTAATTACATGTTAACATCAGCAGCTCCGGTTTCAACCCAAATCCACTTTTCCCCCATGATTCATAGCGGCATAAATTAACGTAAACAACTCTTATTTTACAAAACAGCTTCCTCAGGGAGATAATTCATCATTGCAAAGAAAAAGGTTAAAAATAAAATCATTCAAAAATATCTACAACTCTAATCCTGGTTACAAGCGCTGACATTTAATAGTGTAATTTTAATCAATGTTCAGCCATTTACGAGGTAAAGGGCTTCCTTCAGCATGCAACGATTATCAATGAACTTCACACACAGGAAACGTTTGGAATAACAATAAAATAAAATAAAAGCTGCTTGTTGAGAGACTAAAGGAAGGAAAACAACTAAATCTGTTGAAATAAAAAAATCTACATTTTACTCTTTTTCTCAACAAAACACAACCGGTAAGACGAGCGTTCGTTCTTCCATAAGACCGAATGATGGCACAAACAATTTTCAAAGTTTAAAGAAATTCTCGCATCAAGATCTGAAAATAATTTCGGCAGTAAATATGATGAACCTCCGGGGTTAGGCCCCTGATTTATTGCATACATTTGGATCTAAATCACACATTTATTCACCGACTTGCTCCAAACCGCACATGAATAATCTCTAACCAGGAAAACACAAATTAAAAGATGGATTTCCAAACATTTTCAGTTATGATTATACTACTGAAATAAATTATGGAGTTATTTTAAGGCTTCTTGGACATCGTGAGCAGAAACGCCAACGACTGTTGAGATCCCCGAACATTTAGGTCATGACTGTCAGCTTCTCTAATGAAAATTAGTTTTCCTAATTTTCCTCTTATCTTGAATATTCTTACTCCATCTTTCACTGGAGTAAAGCAGTGGATAATGTGAACTCTCATTTCTCACAACCATATTTTTACATTATTTTTGGAGAGAGGAGAAGAAATGGCAAATTATCGGTCCATCTTTTAAAACAAAACTTGCACTATTTAGTAAAAAAGTGATAAACAGTTCTGAAATACTATATGAAATCAGATTTTTGCGGTTGATGCTCGACAACAAATTGCTTTAGAAGGATCATATTGGTAATGTAAAAGCTAAAATGTCAAAAACTATTAAAATATTGAATAAAACAAAATATATATGATCAAGGTTTCTGCCAGAAAACTTGCTAAGCTCGGAGGATGGGGAGCTCAGGCAGTCGTTCATCCAGCAGCTCGTCGTGTTTCTGAGTTATAAAATGTTTAAAGTTGGCAGAAAATTTGAAAATATCACTTGATAATTATATGTGATTGGAAGATTAATATCTGAACACCAACTATAAAGTCTTAAAAACGCAAACATTAAAAAAAAAACTTAAATAAATAAGCAAAGCTGCGCCTGGTGGGGCCCAACAAGCCTGGAGGCCCGCCAGGCTTACAAAGCACTGGGGGAAACCCTGTATGATGCAAATTAAATGTAAGACTTTTTAAAAACTTTATGAAAGGCCATTATTATTTAAATTTAAGCCCAAAAAACACAAAATATCACTAATTAACTTCTTAAATAAAAATAAGTGAAACAATAAAGTTACATTTGTGTAAAATTAAGTTACGGTTTTGTGAATTTAGTGTTTGTCACCAAACTTTGTCTTCTTACAGTAACGATGTGTTTAATGAGCCAAACCTCATTAAAAATACAATCTCTTTGGAGTAAGTAAGAATATTTTTCTGCGTAATTTCCTAACAATAAATCTGTTTAAGCAGTAAAGTGGCTTTTGAAAGGAGAATCGATAAAAACAAATTTACGAGGCGATTTCAGCCGCAGGACGGTGGAACTGACCACAGTGAGGTTGTTGTTCATCGGCTGGAAGGTGCAGCAGAGCAACTCGCTCGACTCCGGGTCTCTGACTTCCCGGATGCACCGACCGTCCTCCGTGTTCCAGATCCGCAGCGTCCCGTCCAGCGACGTCGACACGATGATGTCGTTGCTCAGAGACCAGGCGAAGTCCGTGACGGGGCCGCCGTGTCCCTTCAGCGTCAGCCTCACGCTCGGAGGCGGCGGCGACAGCGCCATGACGGACAGGGTGCCGTCCAACGAGCAGCAGGCCAGGAGGTGCTTGTCGTCATTCGCAAACTGCAACCGCGGGACTTCGATAAAGAAAGGAGGAGAAAAAACTGAATGAAAATTATGTCCATATGAAGGATTTAGCGTGCTTAGAGGACGATTTACGAACCGGCAGAGTCGACGTGTTGGTCAAATATGTGGTGCATGCCGGCAAAGGCGTAGTTTTCACTCAGGGTTGTGTCACC
Source organism: Poecilia formosa (assembly GCF_000485575.1). Lineage (NCBI taxonomy): Eukaryota > Metazoa > Chordata > Actinopteri > Cyprinodontiformes > Poeciliidae > Poecilia > Poecilia formosa. The sequence goes on from NW_006799996.1 coordinate 335,495, forward strand.
GGCCATGGCCCGGCTGGCCTCTGCCACCGAGGTGGGCACCAAGCTGCCCGGGGGCCTGCGGCACAAAACATGTACAAAATTAAAAATGGTTTGTAATGACGAGGTATTAGGGACATTACAGAGGTAAAACAAAGGAGTACATTTCTGCAAATATAATCTCAAAATTTTCCTATAAAAAAATAGTTAAAGAAGTCAAAAATTTGCTAGAAAAATTTCAGAAAATTTTAAATTAATCCCAGAAATTTTTGAGAATCTTGCACAATTTTCAATTTTTGGAAATTTCCGAGTTTGGAAAGTCAAATATTTTCAACTTTTTGGTGGAAATTTATTCCTTTTTTATACTTTTCTAACCCGGAAATTTAAAAGACATTTTCTCAAAAGTTTCTGATATTAATCTCAAAATTTCTTAGTTTTTTGTTGTAAATTTTAAACTTTTCAAACTCAGAAATTTTCTTTTTTTTTAAAAAAAGAAAAAAAAAATCTAAAATTAATCTCAAAATTTTGGGGTTTTTGGTAGGAATTTACTCAGATTAGACTAATTTTAATTGTTATGAACAAGTGACTGAAATAATCAACTAATTTAGTAATTGATTAATCATTCACTGACATATAGACTCAAGGAAAGGCCGTTTGCTGAACCCTCCCACCCCCAGACAAATTCAAAGCAATAATTAAACCAAAACTGTACAAGAAGATATGTATACTTCATGTTTAATATAAAAGCATCTTTGTCTGAAAATATGTTTTACCCAAAACTCCTCAAGTGGCATTTCTATATATTTATCTGACCCAAATTCTCCAAAGGAATGCTACATTATGACATTTTGGAAAATAAAATTTCTTTTGTTATTCAAAAAAAAACTCTTGCTGTATTTCTAATATTATAAAGAAAAGGCTTAAGTAGCTAAATGGAAAATCTGCAGAATGTGACGGTTTAATTGTGAGAATAAGATAGTCGTTGGTTGCAGCGCTGCGCTGAAAGGAACAGATTTTTGCAGCAGCTCTTCTTGCCTCTCGTCGTAGACGGCTCTGTTCATCTGGGCCTGCAGCTGGTAGGAGCCTCGGCTGACGGACCGGCGGTGACCTCGGGCCCCCTGAGCGCGGGGGTCCTCCTCAAAGTCCTGCAGACCAGACAGAGCAGCAGCAGAGAGAGGATCTCAAAGGGATGAGTCAACGTGAAGACTGGAAAAAGTTCCTCAGATAACCATAAATCAGCTGTTTATGAATAATAAACGAATACATTTAATTTATGGCAGGGCTGGGCAATAAATCAACTTCATCTTTTAAGGAGCTAAATTGAGGGAAATCTTGTTTTTCTTTCGCTAAAGCTCTCCTTGGTTGTGATGTCAGCACGCCGCGGCCGCCATCTTGTTTGACAAGCGTTCTTCACAGATTCCATTTATTTGGAGTTTAAGTCAAATTTATCATGAAATATTAGGGCCAGGCCAATATGTATATATAATTATGAGAATAAAGTCATACATTTACAAACCCAAAGTCATAGAAATACAAGAATAAACTCCTAAAATTAGGAGAATAAAATAGTAATTTTATGAGAACTACAACACGAAAACAAAAAATGAACGTTGAGCATCTTGTGACGTTGTCCTTTGGTTTACAGATAAGGAAAAGGTTAAAGTTTTTAACACTTAGCACATTAAATTATCTTTAAAATGATGGAGCAAACAACTGAGTTTATTTTGAAGTCCACAGGGACGGAAGTGAACACTCTACAGAAATGACAGTTTTTCTTGTAATTTCAAGACGTTCTGGTAAAATTATGTCTTAATTCTGCTAATATTATGATTATATTCTTGTAAATATACAAAAATAATTGAAGCCTGGCCCTCATATTCCATTGTACAACTCTCAGAATGGATAACAGAAACAAAAAAGCCACTTTTTGAAAATATTTTCTGTCATTTCTAATTTATTTTTAAAAATGAAAATCGGATCTCGTGTGAAAAACCAAATAAAATGTTGATTTTATTGCTAAGGCATATCACCCAGCCCTAAAGTATGATCAAAATAAAACTACATCTTCTTATTAGCGCCAGCCATTTCAACCAAGCTGCTCAGCTTAATGCACAGCAACCAATTTGCTGCATGGCTTTGACTTGTGTGTTTTAAATCCCATCTCCAACCACATTTCTGCCTATTCTCTCTTCCCTGGTGTCCCGTTTCACTGAGTCTGACCTCCATGCGGTCCAGTGTGGTACGGGAGCTACGCACGCTGCTGGCCCTGAAGCTGCTCTGCTCAGACAGCGGCCCGTAGCGCAGGGCCAACAGCTGACTGCGCAGCTTCAGGTACTGCCTGCGCAGCCCTGGCTCAAAGCCACACTTGGCGTTCTCTCTGAGCAGCTGGCTGCGTCGGCGGATGTACTGAGTTCGGAACTGTGGGAAGGTAGGCGTGCGGTAAGCATTATACCTGCAGAGGGAAAAGAGGCGACACAGGCGGAGATGATCGTAACTGAAAAAATTACTCATTCGCTTCCTGGTGGTCAGATGCGTGGCTGCGTCTTACCTTGCGTCCACTGCCAAAACCTGCTGCCAAACTGCTGCCATTCCACAATCACTCTGGGTGGAGAGGAAGCCACTGCCGGGGCAGAGTCCTGGCAAACAAAGGGCTCACATTTCAGGGCTAAAACCAGTTATTGTTTTAATAATCGATTATTCAGACGACTGAATGCATAAAAAAAATTAGATGTAAAGATTTTTCATTTCAACACTGAACCTTAATCCATACAAATATCAGAAATACATTTTACAAAATATTTTTTCTAACATTTATAATGTTTAATTTTTTAGGGCTGCAACTAATTATTATTTTAATAATTAATTACTCCAACGAAACATTAGCACATTTTGCTGGTTTTTCATTTAACCACTGAAGCTTATTCTGTACTAATATTTGAAACACATTTAAAAATATATTTTTCAAATATATTTCTAATGTTTTATTCTTTAAATAATAAAATAATAAAGCTTTTCATTGCCTAAAATGCAATAATATATCATTCCTTTAGGCAACACTTGATTATTTGTAGCAAAAGATGCTTCTAATAAATACTTCTAACATCAATACAGTGTAGGATAGCAATTTTTTTTATTTTAAAAATAAAATATTTGATTTGTGAAAAGCACTTTGAATTATCTTCTCCAAGGTTATGCAGTTATGTAAATTAACCTGCTTTGCTTCAGAAACAAATTTATACGATATTATGGGTAAAAATATCAAGAATTTCAGTTTTATTACACCAGGCTGATATTATGATGTACCATCTTAGTAAATTTAATCAAAACACTAACTTTGTTAGTGTTAAGGGCTGAGACAATGACATTAATCGATTGCTGAAATAATAGTCAGCTAATTTAGTAATCGATTAATCGTTACGTGAAATAAACAGACTCAAATAATAAATAATAGAAATATCAAGAACTTTTGTTGATGTACAATAGATAAACAAACCTTAAATACCTTTTATTCCATCATCGACATAGATGGAGCAGTGTTGGTAAAACAAAACCGTACTTGATTTACCATATAACAAATAGACTCTAAAATATTAAGCAGATGTATTTCAACTATCTATTTACCAAACGTCAACTAATTTTGATATCTCAGGATACGTTTCTCTATCAGAAAGAATTTAAACATTACTTTTAGAATTTAAATATAATGTTTAGTTTGAAAAATAATTAAAGTTTTGTATCTTTTTTTCAAAGCAGAACCTTTGCAGCTGTTTTTAACATTAACTTCTTGAATGAATAAAAACATTTTCATATTAGGCAACTTACATTTACGATAACTACTACAATATTTAAATTAAATATTTTTTGTGAGCTCCATCTTCTCACGGGTTTCAATGTAAATTGAGGTGCATAAAATAAATTCAAAAACGAAAAGGTGAATTAAATAAACTCAGAATTTCAGCTGTAAAAATGCAAATTATTTAACTCACATAAAACTATTTATTCTGACAGAAAACGCTTCAGGTATAAAATAACAGCAACTGACAGTTGAATCAGGTGATGATGCAGAAGCAAAGAAAATACGATGCTATCGCTGTATGCGTCAGTGTTTCCCTTTGACATGCGAATATAACAAGAAAGGCGTCATTTAAAATACCAGCTAAAGTCAGGAAAAGCGTCTTTATTGGATATTTTTCCAGCAATAGCCACAGCAGAAGAGCATTTTGGCAGCAGCGAAGCTAATTAGCGTCAGTTAGCAACTAGCAAGGAAGCTAGTACAACTTTACCACCGCTCTGGCAGAAAAAACAGATTTATTTGTAAGTATCTGACGCCGATCTGTAGACTGTATCACGTAGAAATGGTACACAACAGATAAATGTCATCCCGTAGTGATATACTAAAGATAGATGGTGAAATATGTTTAGAAAAGGCTCACCTTCCTTAGCTTTTCTCCATCGCTTCTGTTCCTGTCAAGTCACGTGACCCGCGTGACCAACCCACTCAGGCTGATGCGGGATCTCCTGAATCCCGACCAGATTAATGTAAATTATTCTCTCCACCGAGATTTACTGACACATTTTAATTGGAGTATGGAAAAAATGAAGCTTCTGCAAGGGTACTTTAAACAATATGGCTGGTTTAAATGATTTACTGCAGTAGGCCTGTCACAATTAAAAATCTGTGCTGGACGATAAATTGTCGCAGTAATTAGTGAGACAAACTATAATATTGTTGTTTTGAAACGATTTTTTTAGTGACATATTGATAATTGCATAATTATGCAAGTTTGGCCTTTTAGAAACCAATAAACATTAATTTTGTAAAGAGAAATTAACTGGATGATATTTTAATTATCCAAAATGAACAGCCAAAAACATAAATAAAATTTAAATAAATACCACACACAACCACAAAACCATAAATAAAATGGATTATGATGCCTCTGTAAACAAAATTTCTCTTCAAAAACTATTAATCAAGGAAAATTATTGAGCTCATTTTAATTTATTATGCGATTAATTGATTAATTGGTTTTTGTGTCAAACTCAAAGCCCTCCAATCCAGTCACAAGTTTTTATGTGGCCTGTTATGTCCTTATGTTGTCAATCAAATCAAACCACTTTTGTTCTGTATATTGCTAAATTACATCAATGTGTTTTTCCCCCCCTTTTCCCTGATGCTTTGTTTTGTAATTATGTTATTTATATAACTTATGTTCATTTTGACCTTTAAAACACCAAACGTTTCCACATAAGTCTGTATTTTGGTGTGTCTGATTATGTAATTTTTGGTGATTTCATCGGTACTACTTGAAACAAGTATTTTACCAAATACTTTTTTGTTTTGCACAGCTACTTTTTACTTTTTCTTGAGTAAAATATATTAAAGTAGTGCTAATCTTTCAATTTTTGGATACTCTACACCAACAAAACTTCATATACAATACAATTCAATACAATTCTGACAACATGAGAAGTATTTTTATATAATGAGACCACACTTGATTCAGTTCAGTGAAATTAAAACATATAATTTACCACAATGGGAATCCTTACTTGCCTCTAACAATGGCGAGCGCCCAGTTCCAGTAAGTTCACAATGGCGGTATTAGAAGGTTTCGCCTGGCTCAGCAAAGGCCCGCAGAGCCGGGGGACGCGCTGCTCAGCTGACCGCGCTCTTTGCTTGTTCTCGCTGCTCTTTCTCGAAGGGGCCCCAGTGACGGAGCCATTCACAAGCACGGCCCATAAATGGCCGACTCGGGCAGCACATTAAGCAGTGCATTTCCCCTCCTAATAAAAAACACAATAGAGCAAAGACTCTGGAGAACAGCCAACATGCCAGGAACGAAAGGTGAGCAACATGGACCACAATAATTCTGTAAAATATTGTTTTTTATTATTATTACTTCAACACTAAACCAAAGCTAAGATTAGACAAACAATAGCTGTATTGTACATTTTTTAATCACATCTTGTAATTTAACCACATCCAGGTAATAAGTCGGACAAGAAGTCAGCTACCAAGGTAAATACTCACTTTTATATTTTAATAAATCAATTTAACTGTATAGCACACAGGGGTGAGCGATATTTAGCACTACTTTTATGATAACAATAAAAGTGACAAAACTATTAAATCTTCTTAAGGGAACTGTATGTGTCACAGCATTTATAGCCCAACAAACACAAACAATGCTCTTGAAAAACATTCCCATTTGTAATTTCCTCCTTTTTTACACCAGTCACATAAAGCAGTGTTAATTTTATTACTAACATGCACATTATAACAGTATTTTCAAATTTATTGCCTTATTGCCATTTATTGAGGCTTTTATTGAACAAACAGTGGAGAAAGTGGTAAAACTATCAATCTTGACAATACAGAGAGTTTTAGGATTCATTAAACATAATTACCTGGAATTTATCGTTTTTTAGAAGCAGCCTCAGGGCCGGCCCAAGGCAATGCGAGCTAAGCGACTCCTTAGGGCCCTCCACGCCACCAGGGGGCCACCAAGTGCACCAAACTAGCATGATAGATAAATATACATACATTTTAAATAACATTGAATATTGCAAACTAAATGCTGTTACAGATGGGGAAACAACTTCTGTATTGTTTTTATAAATAATAAGGATTCATCTCTTCCTGTTGATGGCTGCTGCCACTGTTGGGGAAACATAAGATATTAAATTTAATGTTTCAAATAGTTAAAATAAAATGGTACACTTAAATACCACCCTGCATTTCAAAACCCAATTTTATTTTTATTTTGTTCCTCTAGTAAGGTTAAAATCAATAGTCATAACAACCCTGGTACAATGCATGCTAATTACAAATGGTGCTAATGATAGGTGTGTTAAATCATGATAAATCATCTGGTGTTTGCATGTTGGTATGGGGGATGGAGGGCCACCAAAAAGCTGCTTAGGGCCCCAAAAAGGCTCTAACCGGCACTGAGCAACATTCAAAATAAAAATATTTAAATTTTTTTGATATTTATTTAAGTTTTAATTTTACAGCAACCTCAGAGTCCTAAAGAACAGCCTAAGAAAGGTGATCAGAAAGGAGATGATAACAAGAAGCAAGGAGGTAAGCATTTACCAAAATCCTGACAGATACAGGAAGTACTTTGGAGTACAGGAAGTAGTAAAGTCCGCTGTGTTCCCAGTGAAGGTATCTGTCTCCGTTTTGTCCCCTCGCAGGACAGCCGAAGGGAGAGAAGCAATAACTTCCAGGCGTTTGTGAAGATGGCTTTGGAGACACTGCTGGGGTCTTGTCGTCGTAAACATGGGGGTCTTCAGGGGAGACGGGGCTGAGCAAACGTCCCTTCTCAAGCCGCCGTGCAGCTCTGCAATACAACATCTGCCTTCCCCCACAGAGGCACAAGGCAGACCTGATTTCCATCCATCACCATCTGCTTCTGCCCTCTGCTCCTCTCAGCCTGTCTAACCCAAACTCTTCCTCACTGGATGTGAAGAAACACTCCAGGCTGGATCAGACTAAGCCCTCCTTTATGCAAACAGTTCATCCATTCTTTGTGTAAATACTATTTCAAATAAAGAATATTTATTACACACGGCTGATATTGTGATGTACCGTCTTAGTAAATGTAATCAAAACGATACCTTTATTGTATGGCTGAGACAATTAATCGGATTAATCGACTGTTGAAATTTAGTAATCGATTAATCGTTATTTCAAGTAAACAGACTTAAAATGAACAATATTAAATTAAGTTAAAACTGTATGTATAATTTGAATAAATTATTATTTTTTGTTACTCCTGTAAGGTTAAATCAATAGCCATGATAGCCCATGATATGCCAATTACATGCAATATACATTTTTATTGAAATATATACATATATATATAAATTGAGTTCACAAGCTTTTACCACAGCAAAATTTAAGCACTTTCAAGCATTTTCAATACAAGTTTTCTGAGATTAATCTTAAAATTGTTTGTTGGAAATACAAATATTCTACTTCACTGAGATTCACTAAATCAAAACAAGGACTGCATCTTGACGTTTCATGTAAAATTTTATAAAAATATCACAGGTATGCCGTTCCATTTTACATATTTAGGGACAAAACACAAATATAAGGTATTTACAGTGGTTATTATACTGAGTGGCACTACAGCAGAAACTTGGCACATCAACAAAAGCTCTTATCTAACACCACATCTTCATTTTCTGATGCACACACTCACTCTTTCATCAGGCTGTAAATAATTAAAACCATCTATTAAGTAAAAACCTGGAGGTAAGAGAAATGCTTGGTATAGAATAATGAATAATTTTACTTAAGTTTACACAAAGCTGAAAGAAAATTTTTGTTAATACATCTCAAATACCCTGATTCTTAAGTTATATTGTAGAAAGAAGGGAAGGGGGGAAATCAAAATCACATATGTTTAAAGATATAATTCAAGTCATACAAAAAAAAACAAAAAAAAACACCATCAGGATACTACACTAGTAAAAAAAAAAAAAAGTCAGATTGAATCATCTAAAACCGTTAATATATCTAAAAATCACAAAAGGAGGATTAGTTGGTGGTAAAAATGCAGTCTAGTAACAACATGTGCTTGTTGAATTCAGTAAAGAAAGTCTTTGTTGGTTCCTAGGAGGAGAAAGAGACGTGCGCTGGTTTCTCATATTTTAAATTGGAAGCAGTTCCACACAATCGACTGGTTACAGCAGCCAGAGTCTCCGGCTGTCTCCTTTAGCCATGCTCCACCTGCCTACCAGGGTTCATAAAAAATTCAATTCTGTGGGTTTTGATTAGGCTCCCTTACAGAACCGCAAACAAGCAGCCACGATGCAGCCTGGCTGGAAAAAAATAAATAAAATACATCACAGAGACAGGAAACTGCATTATTGATTCTGGACATTTAATTAGATTTGTTGAGGACAAGAAGACTAGGGAATGTCACCAGCGCAGCGCCTTCAAACGTCTCACATTTGTGACATTACAACCAAAAGCTTAAATGTATTTTATTGAGATTCTAATTATGAAGTGGAAGGATAGGGTAATCAAACATTAGGTTCCACTTTATTACAAAACTGTGCAGTTTGACTATCCAACATCTTCAAACCGTAATTGAAACTTAAGCATTTTTTAGGATATTAAACGAGTGGATGAACCCTTGGATCAAATCATACAAATATGCTAGAATGTCCTAGTTAAAGTCCAAATTTAAGGGGGGCATCTGCCTGACGCGCACCGTCAAGTGTCCGCCATGTTGATAGTTATTGATTGTGAGTCACAGTGAGACAGTGGTAAACGCTGCCACAACAGGAGGTCATGATGACTGAGCCTCAGATAAAAAAACAACAACAATGTGAAACAGACAAAAGGGAGGGGAAAAAAGGCGCTGCGGTCTGTCTTTTTCTTTTCACAGATATCGAAACCAGTCCCCAGAAGGATAGAATAGCATTCCCCGACCCGCATACAGCCCAACCTGAAAACTGCAAGTCTGATGCAGGATGACGTCACAGTACAGAAAAGTGGAAAACCTGCTTCTCATTATTGCTTCTCTCTCTTCTTCTCGGTCTCTAGTTGTTAGAGAATGAGGCGGTACAGTATCCAGGACCCGAACGTGGCCCAGTGGCTCGTCCAGCTCAGCTCCGACCACTTCTGGATGGTGTGGTGGGTGATCTCGTCCTGCAGGAGGCGATGACGTAAATCACACGTCACAGGCTACGTTCACACTGCAGCCCGAAGTGTGAAAAAATCTCGATTTTTTTTGTCAAATCGGATTTTTTTTTTGTCGTGCATGCGCAGTAGAGGGCGCAATAACGTCACAGAGAGTGTGCTCAGTGTTTTGCCAACCGCCATAGAAAAAAAGAAGTGCTCAGTGTTTGCGGAAGTAAACATGGATGCTAACGGTGGAGCGTAGCTTACGATTTTAAAGTTGTTGTCCGACCGGAACCAGTATATTAACAACTTAATCCTCATTATCGTCCGCCATGTTGTTGTTTTTCTTCCCGCTTGTGAGAATCAGGGCGCAGAATAGTGACGTTTGTCGAGTAACAATGACGTTCCGTTCTGTTGAACGCGACCTGACTGTTAAGATTCAGGTCACATTTGAAAAGATCGGATATTTATTGGACATCCAAGCAGCCCGGTGTTCTGTCAGATAGCCAAACGCTGTCAGGATAGCATACATGCAGTGAGTACGCATGCCCACGCATGCGCATTAAGAAGTCCGACCGTCAGCGGAGTCGTCAGTTCAGCATACGCAACAAGTTATGACGAAAATAAGTCATTAAATTGTTTTCAATGATAACTATATAGATATACATGTGTTGTCATGGTTTCAAAGTGTATTTAAAGCAGGTCTGGCTGCAGCTGAAGTCAACTACAACACACGCCCGTGTAAAACTCATTAATCTACTTAACCGCTAAGTCAGGATGTCATACAGCTGTTAAAGTGTATGATGATCTACGTCATGATTCTATGTTTCTGATTAAATAAAATCATATGGTAATGACTGCGTATACATGTCTGAGCTAAGCGTATGACTATCTGACAACGTATGCTGATCTGACAGAACACCGGGTCACATTCGAAAAGGACTGTCATGAAAAAATCGGAATTGGGTCGCTTAAGGTTGCAGTGTGAACGCAGCTAAAAGCTACGTAGCATTCCACTATAAATACTTTACAAATGTTGTGTTGTCTTGTCACAGAGCTATAAAAATAGAGCCACCGAAGATCTTTAAAAAGATGCGAGCACCGACTCGAATCTGTCACCGTCCTCCTCCAAAAGGAGAAGCAGCGTGAAAGATTTTCTCTGATGTTGGTGTGTGATTTCCGCAAAAATCAAATCAAAGTTAGGCTAATGCCGTTTCACACACAGGGTCCGCTACAAATCGGAATTTGGTCAGGCATGTGTAACCGGATCATTTCTGCAATTGGCTGGTTTTATTTAAAATTAGGCCATGACGAAGGTTTTATGTGGAATGGATGGTTTGTTTTATTCTGACGAGAACAAAGAAAAACAACTATGAGATGGGCGGCCGCTCCAAGTCCTAGACAAAACTAAAGTTGATTCCTGCCACTTTACAATTGTTAGTTCACTTAGATATTCACTTAAAGGAATGGATTTATATATTACAATGGTGATAAGAAAAACCAACCTAATAAATATAAACTGGATGTATTTAGATTAAAAAATAATAAACACCCATCTCTCTCCCGCAGGTACGGAAGAGGATTAGGGCCACGGGGAAAAAGAAAAAAAAATCTGACTTTAATCTCAGAATTCTGAAATTAAAGTCAGAACAGTTTTTTTTCCAGTGGCCCCAATCCTCTTCCGTACGCAGGTCAAGATAAAAGAGGTGCAAACAATTTAACAATACCACAGAAGAAGAAATAAAGCGAATGGGCTCCCGATCTTAAAGTCAAAGTACTTTTACTTAAGTAATTTAATTATGAAGTATCGCTACTTACTTAAGCAACATTTCTGGATTTTCTACCCCTGAATCAAAAACAAACATTTTAACCAAAATTCACCAGACCCAGACACACACTTAGTATAAATTATTGTAATTTTTGTCCTTAAAATACCAAAAATTTCAACTCAACTTTATATTTTGATCCATCTGATGATGTGATTTCTAAATATTAAATGATTATTTTTGATCAGTTGCTCATTATTTGACTTCTTATCAAATACTGTTTTTACTCTTACTTGAGCCATTTCCTGGATGTCTTCTTTTTACTTTTACTTAAGTAAAAATATGTGGAAGTAGTGCTACTCTTACTTGAGTACAATTTCTGGGTGCTCTGCCCACTTCTGACAGTTTTAGAGGAAAACAAAAAAAGTCCAACATTATTTTGACTCGTATTAAAAGCACAAAGACGATGTTACTTGCACTTCTTCATCACAGATTCACATCAGCTGCAGTGCAGCGGTGTCTGTTAAGCTGTTTATTAAACTGAATTTTCTCTGTTTCTTTCATTTCAGATGTTGCTTTACTGCAGCAAAATGTGCATTCCCTCAGTGGAGCAGCAGTCTCTCATCTCACCTCATCCTCCTCCATGTAGTCCACGCTGGAGTTGAACACAGAGCCCAGATATGTCAAGTGAAGTATTGCCAAAGCAGAAAATGCTATGTTAATCATATACACCCACAGCTTCTGCAAACAGAGAAAGCATTATGGTAGGCGACTCTGGATCTCATGCAGCCTTGACTGGATGTGTTATTTTAAAGTATGTGACCCATAATAACATAACTCAGTCTGCATAAGCTAGGCAACGTAATTACAGAACGAAATGCAGCACATATATGGCAGCTTATTGAAATATTTATTTCCAAACTAAACATTTCAGTAAATTACTGAAATATTCAAGAATAGCAACAGATTTCTGTATTTTCACTCCAGCTCTCCATGTAGGCATTACAATATGATATTCATGCTTCTTTAGTCGCACATCAAGTGTAAGATCTCATGTTTCCTAATGTGATAGTCTGGTATTGTTAAGTGTTGCTCAACAATCAGTGCAGCAACAACAAACATGAGAGATTTCATTGTTATATTTCTGAATACAGCGCAGAGAAAAGCAGATCTAAGAAACGGCAACAAATTAATTTGATGTTCGGTTAAAACAAAAACCTGACGTTTGAAACTTGTAATCTTCTTTGGTTCAGCGTAGTTACGGTTTAGACAGGCATTGAAAAAGTAGCTAAAACAGACAATTTAACAAGTAAGAATTAAAGCTTCAGAAAATTAAATGCACTTTACGAGGATCTACACAAAGGTTTTACAAAAAATTTTCATGTTTTCTTTCCTATTTTTCAAACTCGGAGGTTTTACCCAACTGATGGTGCCTGTTATGAAGATGTTTTGCTTCGGTAATGAATGTAGATACACATGCGTATCTGAGGTTTTTTTTGGTTGACTTTGGGGAGCCGAGATGTGAGTTTGTTCTCTTGTTATATTTTTAATTAAATGTTTTCCTTTAGTTGAAAAGCAATTAAAAAAATGAACACATAACGCCTCATTGCAAACGCATTACCTTTTTGTTTTGGTGACTGCAGTTTGGCTGACATTTCCTCGAAAGCACGCACGCATTAAATATGGCGGCAAGCCTCTTCCGAAAAACTGAAACAAAACAGAAACGAATGAAAGACTCTCTTCAGACATGGAGGAAAATGACAAGCAGTACGTTGAACTGAAGCAGTTAAATACTTCCTCTGAATGGAAATGTTTTCATGTGGAGAAGACGAACCATTAGTTCGGCTCTTACCGTGCTCCACGTACGTAATGAACCCCAGAGATAACAGAACTGCACCCAGATGGAAACTTAGACCCTAAAATGTACAAAAACTTCAACAATCTTGTTGATGCAAACACATTTAAAAGAAGGTGAAGTTATATAAACTCACATGTAAGAGCGCGCTGGCGATGTACGTCACCATGACGGCAGTGAACATCCCGAATTTGACGGCACTCTTGAAAACATCTGAGAGAAAAATACGAGACACCAGACCCAAATATCCAGAGTTTACGTTCATATGGTCCAATATTAAATACAAACGTTTAAAACAACATTATGGAGGCCAGAATATGAAGCCTGAAAATAAAAACACATATTATATAAGAAAGAAAAGAGAGACAAAATAAGGAAAGGATTAAAGTAAGGATGGATTAACAAACAAAAGAACGAAAGACAGCAAGGCAAAAAGGAAGAAAGGAAGGATGAAATAAAGAAAAAATAAAGATAAGAAGGAAAAAACAAAATAAAAGACAAAGAAAGAAATAACTAAAAGACAAAATAAACAAGAGAAAGGACAAAAAATTAAAGAAAAAACTAAAGAAAAGAACAGAAAGGAAAAAAGAAAGGACAAAGAAGGAAACAGAAAAAAAGGAAAACGGAAAGTAGGGGAGAAAGAGAACAAAAAATAGAAGAAAGAAGGAAAGAGCAAACAAATGAAAGAACAAAAGAAAAAGGACAAACAAATGAAAGAAACAACAGAAGATAAAAGAAAAAAGGGTAATAGAAAGAAAGGGGAAAAAAGAACAAGCTAAAGAAGAGACAAAAGAAAGAAAGAACAAATGATCAAACAGGTGAAAAAGAACAAAATACAGATATAAATGAAATTCCCATTTTCTTTTACATTTCCATAATTATTGAGACCTTTAAAATGCTGAATGTTTCATGACTGTGTGAGTGACCTTATGTTAACATGAATCAGATTCCTGCAGTCACTGCTGACAGCCACTCACATGTGTGCAGAAAGCGGGACATGGGCACGTTCCACGACGTCGCCACCTCCGCCATGGAGCGGGGAAACTCCACGTGGAGCGGCTTGGACACGCTCAGATCCCTGCAAAGAAAACGGTTTGATAGGAATTAAATAAAAGAGATGGATGCTTTTTTCTTGGTTTAAATGGAACCTATTGTGCAAAATTCACAGTTTGCACATTTTCTACCTATTTGTTTCTCTACTGCTTTTAAAAACAACCCAACTGCTCGACATTTTTTGGCAATAAGTTGATGATTTTTGGTTTCTGGAAATTTTGTCGCTTCAAAAACCTCCTTACCGTTAAGTCACAATCTTTGGGCACTGCCCCGTTACCTAGCAACCCCAGCCAAGCTCAGCCCTGTTACCTAGCAACTCAAGTGGAGTTCCAGCACATTTGATCAGGTGGTTTTACCTCTGTATTCGCTGTACAACGGCTGCTGGAAAAGACAAATATTTTATTCTTGACTTACAATCCATAAACCACTTGCTGCATTCTTGTTGGTTGTCCAGGAGGCTCTACTAATGCTTTTTAAAGATGTACCGTTGAATAATTGCACATCTGTTTTCAGCCACTTTCACATGTGAGTGTAACCGTGGAGTTTGGGGGCGTGGCCACTGGCCAGCAGCAAGTTATATGGATTTAAAGTGACAAGACACCCTAAAACAGCTCAAAATAGGCAGAACTGAGCAGACTAACATCCTATTACCCAAGAATGATTTTGAGGAACAAATGTAATGAACATGCACTGTAAAGCCCACATACCTATCCTAACCTGTTCAAGCGCAAATAATAGGTCAAATTTAAAGGAGGTGAATGATTTCTCACCATTTGAGGTTCTCTTTCTCCTCCGTAAAGCCCGCCCCAGCGAGAGTCGCTGTAGTTTCACTCAGGTAGCCGACAAAGTAATTGCTGAAGTGGAAAGACATTGTGTTCTCATATGCCAGCAGCCACCTAATGCAAACCAGGAACATATAGATGGTTGTTATGACCCCATTACAGCTAAAGTCCAACTTTACTGACTATGCAACAGGAATAAACAACATACTTTGCCAGTGAGCCTCTGGGAGAGCATGAGGAAACAGAAAACAATATTATATTGTCTTTTCTTGTGATGATT
This sequence comes from Poecilia formosa, assembly GCF_000485575.1. Classification (NCBI taxonomy): domain Eukaryota; kingdom Metazoa; phylum Chordata; class Actinopteri; order Cyprinodontiformes; family Poeciliidae; genus Poecilia; species Poecilia formosa. Next base: position 350,850 of record NW_006799996.1, read on the forward strand.
CAAGGTGATGAAATGGAAAATGGTAGAACCTGGTGCACAAAGATGGAGGATGGCAACAACAGGTTAACAGAACAACCATGCAGCTAAATCATCTACAATGATGAGACTGACCAGGAGAGCTGTGGACCTTTACTCACCTGATCTTCCTCCTCTTTTTACTGTAAACACAACAGGCAACACCAGCATTAACTCATAGAAAACTTAGGCTGCAACTCATTCAGACGAAGCGCTGTGTGTCACTCGCCTTCGTAGGAGCTTGTCTCCATAGACGGGGATGAAGTAGGGGAAGAGGTAGGGAGCCACACAGTTGGAAACAACAAGGCAGATCTGGCTCTTCACCCAGCTAAGAGACACTTTTACAATCCATCCTAAACTCTGGGAAGAAGAAACAAGTTACAGCTGACGTTAACTTGGTATGTTTTATCATGTCAAAAAAAAAAAATTAAAAATCACAAATTCAGTCTTTTCTATTGGGATTTTATCCAATAGGCCAGGAGAAGATACCTTTTAATTTGAAATTTGGCAGAATATTTCTCTACAAGGCATTTCTAACAAAACATCTTAATATATAAAATCTGAAATAAAAATATTAGTTTCTTAACACAAATTGTTGTCTTTGTTAATCGTAAGAAGAAGGGAGTTGCTATTTGGGAAATGTGACTGACAAAACCACAAACAAGTCTATGCAGGGACATTTTGAGTTATTAAGATTCTAAAAGTCTGGTCTCTAATCTTTGTTTTCTTTCAGCCTGACGTAAATACTTATTTTATTTTATGTGTTGCAAATGCAGTTAGTCAGCGTGGGGCGCAGTGCAGCCACAGGCCAGGAAAACCTAGATCTGTGTGCTGGTGCCATGCTCTGTGTTGTCAGAGTTGTTACATGTAACTAGTTACATTTACTCAATTACATTTGAGTAATTATTTTGAAAAACATGTACTTTTAGGAGTATTTTACTATGCTATACTTTTTACTTTTGCTTGAGTAATTTTATTATGAAGTATTTCTACTCTTACTTTCTGGATTTTCTTCCCACTGAATGAAAAACCAACATGTTTTAATCAAACATTCACCAGACACACACCTGCAGTTTTTGTTAAAGTTTCATAAGTTTTTTATTGAAAGCAGCAGATTCAGAAAAAAGTATTTTGTTTGATTTAGTTGGGTTTTTTTTAAAATATAAATTATTGTCATTTTCGTCCTTAAAATACCAAAATGTCCACTTAACTTTATATTGTGATCTGTCTGATGATGTAGTTTTTAAACATAAAATGATTGATAAGTTGATCAGTTACTCAGTACCTCAGTAGAATGTTTACCAAATACTTTTTACTCTTCCTTGGGTATTTTCTTGGATGGTTACTTTTAACTTGTACTTGAGTAAAAATACATTGTAGTGCTACTCTTACTCGAGTACAATTTATTGAGTACTCTACCCACCTTTGTGTATTATAAAAACAAAAGTTCAGAAACGCACACCAAGAAACTGAAAAATATTCCACCAGACATGAATTGCTCCAATCTCATAAGTAATCCTTGCCTTGTTTCCTTTCCACTGCTTTTCTTTTCAATCTTAAGCTACTTACCCATCAATATTTTTAAGCACAATCTTTTGGTAAGCTAACTGTATGTGTCACACTTTGAGTTCACGTCACAGTGACCACCAACAGTTTATTAATGACTGATGTAGTGGTATAGATGTAAAAAAAATCTCAAAATATTTTCCAACACTTAAGGTTTACTGCCTCAAACTTACCAACTTACGTCCTTCTAGAGCTTCTTTGTAGCTGTTGAAGCTGATCCAGGGCCCAAAGATGACAGTGCCCACAAAGTAAATGTAGCCCATGAACTCAATGGGCGAGGGAACATTGGTCACAACACCTCTGTCCAGATCAAAAGCCAACGAGATAGCTTTCATGGCAACCACCATCTGTGAACCTACACAGATCACAAATTACAACTGTAACATTGTTGCTTGTTAGCAAGATAAACAGACTCTGCGTTACCTCTCATTTTGTGCCAGTTGGTGGTATCCATCATGTGCAGCTCCCTGATCAAGATAGATAAAAATACTAAGATTTTAATGTTTGTCCACACTGTGAAAACACAAAATCTTAGTATTTTTGGTCTCATTTCTAGTGCAAATATATCAATTCACTTGAAATAAGACAAAAGTAACTTATAAGTGACCACTTTATGTGAAAAACAAACATTTTTACCCAAGAAGCAGGTAGATGAGAACCGTTATAGACAGAAAGGTTCCTCGGATGGTCGAATGGCGGCACAGGAAGAGAAAGAGGTAGCAAAGGAGGCTGAGAAGGACGACCCAGATCATGTGGAGCTCAAAGAACAGGTACAGCGTGTAGAAACCTCCCGCCACGGTGCACAGGTGCTTCACGAAGGAAGGGAGACCTGACAAAGCAAGTTTTAAAACCGATTTAAGAGATAGCCACTTAAAAAGGTGAACAACACCAAAATGACTGACATTCACATTGCAGCCTGAAGTGACCCAATTCCGATTTTCTTTGTCAAATCGGATTTTAATTTTTTTGGTGAACAGCAAACGACCTGAAAGTGTCTCACATGGGCAGTAGAGGACGCAATAACGCCACACATAGAGAGCGTGCTCGGTGTTTTGCCAACTGACATAAAAAAAGAAGAAGTGCTCAGTGAAAGGAATATTTGGAAATTAAGGAAACATAGTGGATATTTACAGATTAAGGAACGCATCATTTATTTATCTTCAGATTACAACATTAAAAAACTGAATTTAATAGATGTAAAGTAGTGTTGCTTACACTCTCGTGTACAGTAGGTGGCGGTATGCACCTTAAAGTTGCTTGCGATCCGCCATAATAGCGTTTGCGGAAGTAAATATGGATGCTAACGGTCAAGCATATCTTACGGTTTTGAAGTTGTTGTTCGACTGGAACCAGCATATTAACACTTAATCCTTATTATAGTCCGCCATGGTTGCTGTTTTTCTTCCCGCTTGCGCGTATCAGGACGCAGAATAGTGACATCAATGATGTTCAGGTAGGCTGAAAGCGACCTGACCGTTAAGATTCAGGTCACATTTGAAAAGATCGGATATTGGCTGCCATCCGCCAATAAAACACAAAAGAAGAAGAAGAAGGAAAGATCGGATACGTATCAGATATTCAAGTGGCCTGGGTCGCATTTGAAAAAGACTGTCATGAAAAAAAGATCAAGTACAGGTCACATTAAGGCACATAAATAAATAAAAATTGGATTTGGGTCACTTCTGGCTGCAGTGTGAACGAAGCCAAAGTGCTCACCTAACATCCAGAGCAGGCGACACAGCAGGCAGATAACCAGCAGCTGCCATACTTGCTCCAGGCCCTGCTGAGCTGTAGGCAGCAGGCAGCCATGAGTGAGCTCCTGGAAAAACTTCTGCCGGCTGAACACTCCCATCTCTGGACTGGGGAAGCAGAAGGAAGCCAAACAACCTTGGTTTATGGAGCAGCTAGAAGGGGTTATAACTGCTGTAAAAGTTAAACTGTTTATTTGTTGTGTTTCCTCACTTCCTAAGACTATATAGTCATCATGCAGTACTGTCTCTTAAAAGTAACATGGTCACCTCTGTATGTGCGCCATGCACACAGCAACCCGTTTCCCCAAAAGTAAAACAAATTAAAACATATCCACAAGTTTCAAACAAATTGCGTCAGAACAGAAAGAAGGAATAAAGCTTTTAATTTTTCTGATCCCATTACATTCAAGCTGCAGAAGTGCAATTGTTTTACTTAAGTCATTCGCAATTAATATGTTGGCCAGATCTTTCTTGTAAAAGACATGTTGACAGGACAAACCAGGCTAAATAAATATTATTATTATTGTTAGATTTGTCTAAGGTAATTGGGTAGAAACTGTGCAAATACAATTTAAAAAACACAAGTCTAACCAAGTATTTTTGGTCGAGCTTCTATCGCACATGTTAGTAAACTTGAAATAAGAGAAATCTAATTTACAAGTAACTTTTCAGCAAGAAAGAGAACTTTATCATTTTAAGTCAATCATTCCTTAATGTAAATGAGAAAGGACTATTTGGAACAAGACATTTTTTTTCCGTTTTGTAAGTTAAATTGGAAAAATGTCCATTGGCAGATTATTTCACTTATAGCGAGTACTTTTCATCAATATTTAGAGTTATTGACTTAAACCAAGCTCCTACATTGTGCTGAAAAGTTACTTGTAAGTTAGTTTTGTCTTAATTTAAGTGTTCTAAGATAATTATTTCACTAAACTAAATCAAAAATACTTAGTAAAGTGTAAAATACAGAAAATGCCTACAATTAATAATTATTCCATCATAATTATGGCGCCCCCTCTAGCATGGCGCCCCTGTGTCACACATTTCAGTTCCTCAAAATTGTTTGATTTGTCTAAATATTAATTAATTTATGTATTCAAGTACTTCGTTCTATTATGACTGTTTTGCAATCTGTGCAAACAACTTTACGCCACACTCGTTTGTTTGAAAAGTGCTCTACAATTAAAGTTTGATTAACCGATCGATTGAGAACTGTGTGCATTCGAGTGAAGCTGTATCTGCTTATTGTGTTCAGTATCAACACATCCCACTCAAACCAAAACGTTGATAATCCATGCAGCAGCTGCAGAAAAATCTGGAATACATGAAATTTCAGGTACAACTGTTTTGCTCGTTCGTATCTGATTATCAAAGTATGAAAAACACGTGAAAACTGCAAACCGATGAGGTGGAATCGGATCTTGAGATCAGTGTGTTAACCGGATTTGAATGGTTATTAGATGCTGTTCTGCAAGGCTTGATCTCCGCAATGCAGTCCAGCAAAGGGATGAGTTGACTCACAGCTGCATTAATAAACAGCACGGCTGATTCAACGTGCTGTGTGCGGCGTGCCATGCAGAAAATACGTCTTAAACGCGCTGAAGCTGCTACAGCCAGCAGGATTTCCAGCCTATCGTACCCGAGACTCGCTCCCCAGCCCCCAGCCTCAAGCTTACTGGACGGCCCGGGAATGCCAGCTTGGTTTCCGGGGTAAGACTCACCCTGTCCGGGCAGAAGCAGGAGGTTCCTCCTTGTGTCTTTATCCGGATGTTTTCTCTGCTGTCCGTCAAGCCTGCGTTCAGCCGCTGCCGGACCCTCAGTTCAGATGGTGCCTATCTGGAAGGCTCCCATTGTCACAGCATCAGCACCACTGGTTTATCATGTATGAAGGCACGCGTGAACATGAGCCAACCAATCAGAGCTCTGAGTGCGTCGAACTGAAGGGTAAAGCATCCAATCAGAGGCGTCGGTCATTGTGACCGGCGCATCCGAACCAATGGGACGTGTACAGCTTGCAGATGGACTCAGGTGCACCTCTGGCTGATGGACACAGAAAGGCCCTCTGAGTTTTTGAGGTGGTTAATGAATGATTTTGTTTCTTTAAATGTATTAGGGCCATTGTAGACAGAAAAACAAATAATGAGTAAATTTCTCGTCAGAGATTAATCTCAACATTTCAGAATTGGAAATTTGCTAAAAAAAATAAAAAAAAATAAAAAAAACTCAGAAATTTTGAGATTACCCTCAAAATTTCCAAGTTGGTTGAGAAAAATACATTTCTGACCTCCAAAAGTTGAAAACTTTACATGATTTTAGCTTCATTTCTGAAAAATCAGAAATTAAAAACAAAAAGCTTACGGGTCATTTACAAAAAATTGTTTCACAGTTTAAAAAGATCTGGGGATGTCTATGGAAAACATTAATGCCAAGAAAATTTCCCAAGGTGAAAGAAACAAATACACAGTGCAGGACTAGCAAGAGACAACAAGTGTGACACAAATCTTTATTTATTCAGTAAACAAAGCAGGTGCAAAACTAGTTCATGTCTTACAATCTGACAGGCATTTTCTGGAAAGAAAAACAGGAATCAGTGTTGCCACTTTTCCTTAGTTTGCACACAGCACTACACAAAAATCTAATACTTTTATATCCGAAAAACTGGAGTACTTAAACATACATACATTGTGTCCAGAAGCAGCTTTCATCTGTAATACAAAATCAGTTTTATTTGCTTTTATAGCTGGCTGAGGTAGAGAAGAAACTGAAATGAAAAGAAAAATAATGTGGAATGTGAAACACTGCTAATGTTAGTTGTGTGCAAAAAAATTTAATGACAAAAAAGAAAAAAAAATATATATATATATATAAAATAAGCTGCAGCTTGAATGCCTACTGGCGTAGCTTAATAATTACATGTAAAGGTGTCATTTAAAATCCAACAGTAGTGATATAACGTCACATAGAATCAAGAATAGCTCAAAATTTGACTTGATTAATCCAACACCCAAAAACATGGAAAATATAAAGCAGAAAGCAGCAGTCCTCTAATAATTAATAGTGAAAACTGATCACAGTCTTACACTTTAGTTACAGTAGACAAATCAATCAGGGTTACCTGGAACTGATTAGGTTTTGCCTCCTATTTTTCCAACACGTGTACATCTAAAATATGACATGTAGATTTCCACTGCATTATTTCACACAAAAAATATTGTTCTAAAAAGCAAACAGAAGGAAAAAATACCTCATAATTCTGTTGCGTTTGTCTTGATGACATCATGAGAGGCACAGAAATCTGATCAGCTGGAATTAATCATTAATCTGGAAGAGTGACTGACAAGCTTTTGACTTGCATTTAAGTTGAAAATGGTTTAAATTTATGATTTAGGAGAACAATCCCATGATTCCAGATTATGAAAAATAAGAGTAAAATAGCTTTTCATGAAAATTAAGCATCAGGATTTCCTCCATTTCTGACCAATCAGAGACATACTGCCACATCAACAGTGGGATTTGACTGAAAAGATCTGAATATTTAGGATATTTACTCTGATTGGTTACCTTATGTGATGTCATCAAAGGCCTGTGAGTGTGGGAGCCATGTTTGAGAAGAGAAGATAGTCTTACGTAGAGATTTACAATAAGATCTGGATTAAGCCATTGCACACTGTTCTATAGGCGACACATTTTAACTGAAGCGAGTTTGACTGAAGTCAGGTTTTAAGTCAGCTTTAAGTCAGATTACCATCTCCAGGTCATAAGCGATTTTCTCCAGTTTGACCTGCTTTACTGGCTTCTTAACTGGGCAAATTTGAACCGGCTCCTCTGGTTCCTCCTTGAATTTCACCACGACATTTTTAGGCTTGCTTAAAATGTATTCGTAGTTTCTCTGAACATCGAGCAAGGCTGAGGTGAGGTGCTGAGTGGAAAAGATCTTCAGGGAAGGTGGGAGTTGGGGTTGTTGTGGAAGATTTGGTCGTATCAAAGCGGGAGAGGTGTCCGACAGGAGCGGTTTAATCTGAAACACGGTCCCTGGGTTGCTTGGGAACTTGGTGATCGGAGAGGGCGGAGAGGGAACAGCAGCAGGTTTCACCGACACCAAGAGAGGTTTGCTGACGTCCGTCAGGCTGGAAGTCTTCAGTTTCGGTGAGTTACTGAGAGCAGGACTGTCTGGAGGTGTGGCAGTCTGAACATTCAAAGCGTTGTCAGCCTTTTCTGTTACTCTTCTCGTTTTCTCCTGCTCTGCGTCCAGAGGTTCGTCCTCGCTGCTGGAGGAACTCTCCTCAGACTCGGGTAGAGGCTCGGCCCGCGTCTGGAACAAAACGTGGTTGTGGCGGCGGCAGAAGAGCGCGCCACACCTGAGGCACTTCCTCACGTCTCGAACATGAAGCAGTTTGTGGCGCTTCAGGTAGTGGCTTGTAGTGAAGGTTCGATCGCATAGGTTACAAGGAAAGGACGGCTGGTCTTTGTTGGCGCTCGACTCCGTTAATCCTCCCTGACTCACATCTTCACGCTGCTCTTTGGACGACACCGCGGTAGAGCTGCTCAGGTCAACGTGATAAGCACCTTGTGGTAAAACTAAAGGCTTTATGAGCACGACAGGATTCATTTTATCTGGTTTTAAAACACTTCCTGGTAGTTTCTGTGGTGATGGACTTGGGCTGGATTTGTTTTCTGTCTCCATCGTTTCAGGTTCAGCTTCACATTCGGTCAGTTCTTGGTCTTTATCATGGATCTTCTCATCTTCTGTTTCTTCCTCCTATTTGGCAAAAAACCCAGAATAAATTATTAGTGTACTAAAAAAGACAAACCGATAAATAAAAAAAAGAAAGGAAAGTTAAAAGTCTACAAGTGCATGAAAGTACAACAAAGCGATGGTGACTGCTACCTTTGACACTGGCAAAGTTTGCATTTCTGGTAAAAGTCCATCTGAAGTTTCAATCAAAGCAGACGACTGGTGGTCCATTGGACACTGAGATGCAGATTGGGATGGTGATTTTTCTGTCTCTTCGTCGTCTCTCAGGGCAGTTATGTCTTCATTTTCTGTCAAAGTAGTCGTGTCTTTAGCATCTTCGTCGTCTCTTAGATTAGTCGTGTCTTCAGTCTCTTCGTCATCTCTCACGGTAGTCGTGTCTTCATTCTCTTCATCGTCTCTCCTTGTTGTTATGGTTTTGGTCTCCACATTCGATTTCTGTCTTTGACTTCTTCGACAGGCAGAAGAAGTCCTTTGAGAAAGAATAATCAACCAAAAATTATCTAATAATGTGGCATAGTATGACATTCATTGATTTTTGATCTTGTAATTTTAGATTTACAGTGTCATAAGCCTGGCGGGCTTTAATAAGATACAAAAATTTTAAGATGTAAAAATTTGGGCCAATATCAATATCTGATATTAATATTATTGTTATGGAGAATAACCGATGTTTTCTGATATTAGATATCAGAAAACATCATAACATCATTTGTTAGCAGGTGACATTAACTAATCAAGTGCACATGCTAAATGAGTTTCGACGAGACTGTGTTAGTGTCCCCAAAAACACAATTCCTCTGGGTTGTTTGAGTATCTATCGATAGTTGTCGAAGGAACAAATTGCGCTGAACTGAAACAGTCTCATCTGCAGCGAAGGGGAACTGATGCCTACCGACAGCTCGGCGAGTTCTGACAGAAAGCTGTCAGACTGCACAAGGCATCACAGTCTGCTGCACACAGAGCTGCATGGCTAGAAACCAGCTAAGTGTCTGTGCTGGTCATAATTATACGCATTATCTGCGCGAAACATGGTTAGATTTGCAGTTATAAACAATTTATTTGCTCTTCTGTCAGTTTAAATCTCAAATCAATACCACACACACTGATGTGTAACCTTTAGAAAGGCAAGAATGCTGAGAAAAACCGACATTTTTTATTAACACGTATACACGACATGTAACCCTGTTTGGTAGATCATTTAATGAGAAGTACTCAACTTTTTTAAAATGAAGTATGCTCAAATAAGCACAGGAATGGCACTTAAGCACACTTGTTACTTAGATTTCCTTCAATTTCTTATGAAATTCTGCTTCAAATCGTTTAATAAACCTGATGATTTGCAGCTTTCACTGAACGAAAGCAGCAAATCATCAGCTTTGCTGAGGCGAATAAACCACATGCAAAGATTCAAATTGACAGGCTTAGCTTGAAAAGATCAATGAAAACAAATTTCTTAAGAAAATAATGCAAGACAAATTAAGCAATTACTGGAGCGAAACATAATCAATATATTCAATATTTAAAGCAGTTCAGTTTTTTATGTAAATATTGGGAAATGTAGGGGTTTTTGATCTTAAAACAGCTTAAGCTCACAAAATGTTTTTATGTTTCTATGTGTGGATCCAAAGCAAAACTAAAATAAATTAATTAATAAAAAAAAAAAAATCAAAAGGAAGCATAAACATTTTGATGAAGTCCGTGTGTGACTCAGTTGTCACATATTAAGAGTTTATAATCAATATTCTTTCATAAATATGTAAATCTACATAAATATATATGTAAAAACACAGAAAATATCTCCAATTGTATCTTAATAGTGCAGAAAAATAGATCATCATATCAGTGTGTGCAGTTTTCAGATGGCAAAGAACTGATTGGAGTTCAGTAATTGTTAACTAATATAATCCAAGTGTTATGAATTTGCTTTTTTCACGTTAACTTAATATTAATTGTGTAAGAACAGATGAAAAAGAGAGGAAAGAAAAATGAAATACATCACAACTTATGTAGTTATTGCAACATTTCCCAATAATTTCACCATTGCAGGATTTTGTAATATATTGTAAATACAATTTTGCACTGCAGTTTGCAACTCTTCTTTACACCAAGTTAATTTGGCTTCATCTGAGCTCTAAACTGTTTTAGACAATTAGTGGTAGTACAGCGATATGTTTGTTGTAGGACTAGATGGTGTAAAAACATTTAGATATGTCAAATGGCGGTACAAAAATTGTGTTTTCAAATATAATTCCTAATCTATGCCCAATTTTGTTGTGATAATGCCTTTCAATGTATCCAAAATGGAAAACACCATCAATAAAGGACATACTGTAGAGTTTAAGCACTTTATACTGATCTTTAGTATTAGTATTTTGTCTATTTTTAGGTCCCAGGCAAAATGTAGCAATGCATTTAGTATTTAGAATGGATACTTTAATCTATTTAAAAATAATAGTCAATATATGTTACCATTTTGCCTTTCTAGTTGGACCCTGGCGTAGTTTACTGCATGTAAACAACGTGGGGACAAAATTAGGCCTGTCTGGATCTGTGGAAGCCTCTCCTGTGAACAAAAAGGTTCAAGAAGAGAATACTGAGCAAACTCATATTATTAAATATTTTTTGCTCACTGCTAAGCGGCTCCTTACGCTACCTGAGATGAAATGAACTCCACAAATGCGAGCGTCTGCACGGATTTCACTGCTGCCGTTGGCTTGTTGGATCGCCTCTATCCACAAACGCCTCCTCTGGACCTGAAACTGCCGGTTCCCGCTGGGTACTCTGTAGAACCTTATGGTGGAACCGGGGTAATAGCGGTTATGACAACCGGTCACGCAACAATTCGGCATTATTGCGCTGAAGGTAAGCCGTAACCAGCATTAGCAAGGAGGTGTGTTGGGGAAGTTAACGGCAGAAGCCAAACACACAACTTCCGTTGCTAAGAAGCGCGCGCATCCTTCAGATGACGTCACACAGAGCGGTTGGATACAGATCCAGGGGTTCAATGCTGCGTTTGGTTACCTCGGAAGTTGGAAGCCGGAGCTGGGTTTAATGTCCGACCGTTGGTGACAGGCTGCGTTCTAGTTAAGAAGTCTGGATTTCAACACTGCTAAACATAATTTTAAGCTTTAACTTCCATAAGCAAACCCCACTTTTAATATATCATTGATATCTGACGCACTTTTACATGTGTCTTGCAAAATAAACATGTTTCCACCACATTTTATTAATATTAATGTGAGTAGCTGTACACATCGTAACTTGAGGTAGTCGGAGTTGCTCCCTCTTTCCCAGTGTATATTTCGATTTAAGAGGGCTACCAGTTAATTTTTCAGATTGGGAAATCGGAATTTCCCAGTTCCGGTCACAACTGGAACGCAGCATTACGACCAAACCGATCGACTCTGTTCATTGATCTTAAACCATGTTCAATATACTTTTGTCCACCCCTTGCAATAGAAAGATTTTTACAATTTAAAGTGCATTTAATGTTCCCTTCTAAAAGTTGCATGTACTTGGCCATTCTTCATCGTGAGAGCCAAGTTGAAATTAATGGTAAACACCACTTTATTTCGTTTTTTTTCCAGACTCTATGAAATGTTGACGTTGGAAGAGGAAAAACTGAATTTTAGATCACTGAAACGTTCAGTATGAGTAAACAAAATGGAAGATCATGTCTTACTATTGTACAATAAATATCTTGTTTTCTTGTCCCAGCTACGTTTAATCAGTCATTGGAGGAGAATTTTAGTTTGCTGTACTAATTTATACAATATTAAGTAATTTTAATATTGTTAAAACACAGCTCAACGAGGCCCCCTGCTGGCTGTGGTTACAGATTTAACCGAAACATTTTAAATTTCTTCACAAAATTTATGCTCCAGCTTTTTTTTCTTTCTTTTTTTTAATTGAAGAACTGGATTATTGTCTTGTTTTGTGGCTTGGTTTAAAATTATTATGTAAAATATTAACATTTTTTTCTACTACTTTCTCTTTAATTTTATATTAAATTTGAAAGTGAATTTGCTTTCATTTAATGTATTACATTGGGCTAAATACTGCAAATAAAATATATACTGTATATAAATATATATACAGCTTATATATATATATTTTTTCATTAGTTTGAGTTCAAGAAAATTTGCAAATTGGGTGCTTTTCTATTAATGAGGCATACCTGCAAAATTCTTTTTTACATTTTTGATCTACAAATTACACATTCCCAAAAAGCCTGACTGCTTTATTTGTTTAATTTACTCTAGTCTTATGCACAAAGTGTTGATTCATGTCAGGCTAAATGTCTCACTTTTCCCTTCAGCCTGACTTTACAGCTGTTAAGAATTACCATTCAGAATCATTGTGCCTTTCCATTTTCTTTGAATTTATAATGTTTAAAAGCTGTACATTGAGATTTTCTTATTTTTGAAACATGTTAAAAAGCTTTTTTGACAAAATGGCAGTAAGTTAAAGAGGTTAACATGTTGAGCAAGCCTCCAGGTCCCGCTCCAGGTTTCCTCAGATTGAAGAACCAGCCGTGCTTTGAAGTGTTAAAGCTTCTTGTTTTATTACGTGTGCACAGACATGTAGTCATTCATTGGTATGATTTCCTGCTTTGTTCTCTGCCGGCTCACTTTCTCCATTAAAATGCTTTTAATAGGACGGAGTGTGAAGAGTAAAATTAATGATGCTCTCAGGGGTACGCTGCCAGAACTGAGGGATTGTTTCTCTTAATTAGACAAGTTCAGGCTGGTTTTACAGGAATAATTAAAATGGGGACCAGGTTATGCAGTTACAAGAAGGGTCATCTTTATTCATGCTTTTATGAATTAAGGTTAAACAGAACCATGGCCGGACGAGTCACGAGTCACAACTGTTTGAGGTTGGCAATTGGACGCTCATTTATTTATCAGAATGAATGAAGAACCCATCTTTAAACTCGTGATACCAGGTAAATGTAAACCTTTAAAGTTTAGGTACAATATTAAGTTTTTGTCATTAATGAGTAATAATACTTTCACATCTACTGCCCAACAGGATGTTTCTTTGTTTAACAATATGGAAAATATAATGAAGAATTGAACAGGTTTACTTTAAATCAGTGGCTGTATTTCACCAGCAGAGGTCACTGTGGTTAAATACTGGAAGCAATGTCCAAATCAATTTTATGGATTTTAAACCAAGATAAAAAAAAAAGAAGAATCTTTAACTTTTTTTTTTTTTAACAAATTTTGAATTTTCCTTCGAACAAACGTTATCCCACATGTCACAGCACCTTGTAAAAATGTTCATGTATCAACTTTTTCAGCACTTGAGAGATTAAAACAAACATTTTCACAGTTTTATTGGGATTTTATGCTACAGAAAGTAGTGCATAGTTTGGAAATGGAAGTAAAATGATAGTTGTCAACATTTATAGAGATGAAATTACATTTAAGTCTGGTTTCTTTTTCTTTAATGCTCTTAAACAAAAATCCAAGCCAGCATTAGCATAAAGATTGTTTAAAATCTGTTCAATTTGTTCAATCAATCGTGTTTTTATACAGAAAATTTCAGCAGGACAGCAGTTCAAAGTGCTTTACATCATGAAAACAACAAACAGTCATTAATTGTGAAATCAGTAAGAAACTTTACATTTCATCAAATGCAATCATCAAAATCATCAAAACATCAAGTATATTGATTAATGTTCCATTTATTGCAAGTCAAAGTCAATGCTAAACATGAGGGCTTTTAGCTTTGATTTAAAGTAACTCAGTGTTTCGGCTGTTTCGTAGTTTTCTGGAAGTTTGTTCCAGATTTGTGGTGCATAGAAGCTGAAAGCTGCTTCTCCATTTGTTATGAAACACGACATATCATGAAGCACAAAGCTGCGACAAATCAATATAATCAATCTGATTTAATTTCCAGTTGCACTGGAAGAAAACAAATGTCTTCTGGGTCAAATTTAAAAACATTTACAGTTTAGGCTAAACCATAAATGGAAGCAGCAGGTGATTGTTCTTTCCATTTCTTTTCCTTTTTGGTTGATTTCTTTAATAACACCACTTCATTTCATGAAATCTTGCCACAAACTAAGTTTTTTCCCATTTAAAAATGCTGGTCAGTTGGAGTGTTGCTCAGTATATCTGCAGGATCATGACCTGAAAACTAATATATTGGCATTACGTGCCGTTCCTCCGCCTTCCCCTCTTCTGCCTCAAGGTGACTCCTCCATCTGCACCCTCCCTGTTGCCAACGCCTCTCTATGCAGCGAGCATGGCACCGTAGCTAAAACCTGGTTCCCCTCTTGTTTTTGGAGACCTGCTGCAGCCTCACATGTTTCATTATTCCTCTTGGAGCCTCAGAGATGCACCAACCAGGAGGTGACTGAGAAAGGAGTCTGAATTTAACAGTGGTCCTCATGTATTGTTTTTATTTCACTCACGTTTCTTTTTCTTTTTTCTGCTCCCGTTGTGGCTGTGGTGCGTCTCTGAACTGGTTTCAAATCGCTGCACAGCGTCCGTGTTTTGATCACCTTCTCCTTCAGCCCTCTCCTCTCTGAAGAGAGAGAAAGAGGAATCTGAAGTAAACATTTACATTTATATCTAAGTGGGCGGGGTGGGTTGTGAACGGATGAATATAGAGGAAAGAAAATAGAAAAGATGCAGAGATTAAGATGCAACACTTCACACTGTTTTTGGAGACACAATTCAATTAATAGATAACGATGAATTCATTTTTATAACTTCAAATAGATTTAAAAAAGCAACACATGAAGATGAATGAATCTATCTCAAATAATTTAAATGTGTCAGTCATAAATATTTGAATGTTTAATATTGATTTCTTTCTTTATTATGCTTTCAGGTCAATCATTTCAGTATTTTCTCTGCTGTAGCACAACAAAGGACAGAAGCTGTTAAACTGAAACAACCAATCAATTTGATGAATCATAGGGACAATTTAGGTCATTTCTGGATAGATGCAAGAGCTCAGGAAGGACAAGTAATTCAAGTTATTCTCAAATGAGGAAGATTATTTTGGTGGTAACTGGTCATTTTGAGGAAAGTTTGGTTATGGAAAAAGAAGTGACTGAAGGTTAGAGAAACTGCCTGGACAGCCAACAAACTGGACCAGAACTTCATGGATACAACAGTAAAAAAGGATGTGTGAATGCTGTCAGCATAGATTATAAACCTCTGGGATTATTGATCCATTTCTTGGTAAATGTGCTACTTTCAGTCAGCTGTGATTTTGGCCTTGAAACTCTCCCTGATGTCATTTTTACGCAGCATCTTTCTTATTTAATCACGAACTCGGACTTTAACTGAAGCCTGCAGGTTTTCAGATGTTTCTGGTTCTTCTGTGACCTTCTGGGTGAGTTTGTGAAGCACTCTTGGAGTAATGTTGGAAGATCACCCCCTGAAAGGTTCAAGGCAATCATTGAGCCATTTATGGAAATAACTGCATTAATTTCCAGTTTTATTGACATTATCACATGCATATATATCCTTACACTCTTTATTTATTGGCTTATGTTACCTTCTGCCCTCCATTATTAACACATTCGATATTATTGTAGCTGGCCTGCATCCGGCCTGACTCGCCGATGCTCATTAACTCGTTTGACTGCTCCCGGTGAGTGATGTCGCTACCTGGCTGTGTTGACACCTGTACAGCCTCTCTGTTTACCCAGCAGCCCCAAGGAGCTGCCACCGCTACCAGGAAGTAATGGGGCTGTCGTTCCTGCCACCACTCACTCCTTCAGGGATCCAGCCACTACAACAATCATTTCACTCTCACATCTCGCCCTCAACCGCCTCCTCCCCCTCCTTCATGCTTCTGGCTCAAATCCCTGTCTTACACCTTTAACCCTCTTCTATCATCCTTATCCCTCCTTCCTCCCTCTCCCTTCCACATCAGCATTGCACAGAAACACACAATAGGCCAGAAGCAAGGCTGGAAAGTGAAAAAGAGGGGGTCGGCGGACGATGAGAAGAGCGGTGAAGGAGGGGGAAAGCGGCGTGAAATAGTGTGAACTGCAAGGTGGAATGGAGTAAGAGTGGAGAGGGATGTAGACCACGGGGCGAGCAGAGAGACTGGCTAATGACGTATTGATTCGGCTGTGCCTGCAGCGAAACAGTGGGAGTGTGTGGGAGGAGAGGAGTCACAGCTCGCAGATGTCTGAAAACACCTGGGTGGGAAAGATGTTGTTTATTATATGCCTGTGCTGACAGGAAGAGGAGAAGAAAAAGCAGCAGCTCGGTTTGTGAAAACCCTCATGTGTGCACACAGAAACTCTGCTCACATTCCCTGCAGCTCCTGCAGTTTCAAGAAGAAGCTGCATTTATTTTATTAATCTGGTAAATAAAAGCTCAGCTCTTAGGAAAAAATCCCCCAGCTTGTGGCTGTAAAAGCTCACATTTAGAGGTAGATGGGCATTGGGGATCACATTAGGTGAGATCCTCTGGGGATGGAGGCTTGCTAAGGGGGAGAGGTGGAGGGATAAAGTGGAATTAATTGGATTTTGTGTGTTTTCTCTTAATAATGCATCATGGACTGAATGTGTCCATGCTCCAGCGTCCCCAGGGACAAACAGGTGAGGGATGTGGGCTGTTGAATACATTTCTGGGTGAATCATACAATCTTTATTGACTGGGTGAATTAATGATGCTAAAGAAGGGCAGGGAAGTGGAACAATAGAAAATGCTCCGGCTACGGTTTATTATGCAGCCAGCAGGGTTACAAAAAAATCTGAAAAGTGTGGATTGCACATGTGTTTAGACCTCTTTACTCTGATACTCCTGAATAAAATCCAGTAGTGCATTTAAGGCATTTAATTTTGGTGGAGCTAAATGAGGAGTAATCCTGAAAGAAAACCCGTTAATGGTTTTCTTCCAGGAAACCATTAACCCTTCCCGGTCTTCAAGCAGGACAGCGACTCTTAGATTGAACCTATTATGCAAAATTTCCATTTTTATACTTCTATTTGTATCTCAAATGGTTCTACAAACAGCCCAATCACTTAAATAATATGCATACCTTTATTTTTAGCAGTAAGTTCATGTTTTTTGATGTCTGGAAAATGAGACGTTTGAAAAATCTCCCAATTGTTAAGTCACACGGCGCTGTTACCTAGCAACCCAAGCAGATCTCCAGTACATTTGGTCACCTGGTTTTACTACATAGAGATCACTACAGTGGTTACTAGAAAAGTACATTCTTTTTTGTTGACTTACCATTCAAAAACCACTTTCTGAATTTTACTGGTTTTGCAGGAGGCTCCACTTCTGCTTTTCAAAGGTGTACAGTTGTAGAATTTCTCATCTGTTATCATTAATTTTCGTATGAGCGTAAACATTGAGTTGGGGGCGTGGCCAGCAGCTTATTTGGATTTAAAGTGACAAGACGCCCTAAAAGCAGCCCAAAAAAGGCAGACGTGACCAGACTGAAATCTGATTATCTGAGAATAATTTTGTGTAAAATATTAAATGAACACGTTCTTTATTATAACCTGGTCAAGGAAGCATAATACATCACAGCAAGTGCTACAAAGGAATAATTTGGTGGGAAATATGTTAATATTAATATGTCTACATACAAAAGGCAAAAGACCCAAAATGAAATGCAAACCACACTAATCTGACTTTTTCTGTAAAAACAATGTATCATTTTCTTCCCACTTCACACTGATGCCCCACTTTGTGTTGGTCTACCCCAAATAAAAGCATGATGTTCATCTCTATAATGTGACAAAATCCTGCACTGTTAAATCAGAGATAATGTAAATATATAAATGTAGCAAACCAAAAGACCGTGACAATCCCGTCGTTTCTGCTGAGCTGATGAGACACGTTTCCGCCCTGTTATTAAATGTGAGTTCATCTGTGATCAAGGCAGACGCAGCAGCTGGAACAGGAAGTCATTCAAGCATCACAGACTCTTAAGCTGAATTAATTAAGGCCACTTCATATCCTCTGTGCCTGTGCCAAACTTTCTCTCAATCCACTTCCTGCTTTCCAATTACATTTTGTTCCTTCTGTTTCATGGCAGATATATATTCAAGCTGCTGGATCCTTCTGAGGAAAAGATTCAATGCATTTTTAAAGTGGCAGCAACAGAAAGACATTGTTTTAATTCCTTCCCTCCTCAGTCTCACCTCCACATTTACGTCTCCTCCTTTGTCTGAAGAGACAGAGCAGAAAAGCGCCTTGGAGAACTGGGAATAGCATGGATGAGTGAGGATTTGATGGGCTGGCATCAGGGAATCAGCTACCGTCGCACTGATCACCATGAAAAGCCATTAATTTGTTTGAGAGGGCTTACATGCCCCACAAGATTGTCCTCCTGTTTGTGACTGGCAGACTCAATTCTGCTCAACATCTCTTAAGTGTGTCTGCTTCACGCTCATCACTTTCATAAACAGAAAAACACACTTCCTATTATTGCTCGACAGCAGCTACACTCCTCAGTTTGTCACATATATTCATTAATAATCTTGATTTAGTCACCATGTATATATAAACACATGAATTTCAGGCAACACAATCATGATGAAAGGCTTCTGTTTCTATTTACTTTGTGTTATTTATTGCAGGTGTGCTACACATGAAAATTAAGTTTTAAGGTTTCATCAGTTCATCTCAGCTCCAAGTTCTCTGTATTTATTCTAACAAAAGAGGAAATCAAGCTGGTGGTTAAAATCAGTCCAGCAGCTTCTGCCTCACATTTACAGACAGAAAGACAAAAAGCAGCAGCTGATTGTGATTGTATAGTGGTATTTAACATTTACATAATTAATAATAATAACTGAAACATAACGGATCAAAATTAAAACATACCCAACAAAAGAGGGAATCCAGGTGATGGTTAACATCAATCCAGCAGCTTCCACCACTATATATTAAATAAAATAATAGCCCTTAAACTACAAAGCAATAGCTCTCAATGAGCTGTTAGCAACAGTTAGCATAGCAGCAGTTAACGGTTGTAAAATTAAACAGCGAAAATCCAAAACATTAATAATGATAACAGATAAAAGCATATACAAAACCTATCAAAACACTGTATATGATTAAATTTGTCTAAAATATATGCTAAAACATTTAATACTTACACAGAAAACACGGAGCAGATCCTAATAAAATTCCAGTTACAGAACGGAAACAGAAAAAGGGGGCGGAGCTGTCGGTTACCGGTTGCTATAGAAACCACCAACCGCCAAGAGCAGCGCAACGGAACTTAACACGAATAAAAATGTCTGGAGAAACAAACAGAATCAATTCAGAGAATAAATAAACAAATTTTAACAAACTTCACATAAATTATCATGTTGAAATAAAACCCTGCTACATATAAACATACTAGGCAGATTTGGAGGGTGTTTAAAAATAATTATCCTCCTTGACCAATGTTTAGATTTTAGGGAGAGGTGACGAAATTTGTGTCACATTCTCACAGCAATGTGCTTTTTGTCTCTCTGGTTGCCTTCCTTTTTCTAAGTTTTTTATTAAAAAAATAAATCGTCACTGTCTGTATTTAGGTCATTCTCCGTTAACAACACAAACAATGACACCAATTTGTTTTGTACATTCAGGGTGACATAAGATGCTGCTACATCTTTCCTGCTGGGTTTTGTAAAAGCAAATATCTTTGAAGATTTGTTTTACCATACTGTACATGGTGGCAACATAAAGTTGGGTCCTCAAGTCTTAAAAAATATGTTCACATAAGTTAATGGTTGACTTTGACTAAACCTTTCATTGTATCCTGTTACAATGAAAAACAATGTGTAAAAAGTATTAAAATACAAATTTTTGCCATTAAATGAAGAAAGCTATAGTCCTTCCTTCTAAAATGTTCTGAGTATTCAACAGTTTCAATCTAATATTATTAGTTTGTTTGCTTAGATTTACAGAAAAGTCAAATTATGTTTGTCTTCTAAGTATTCATAAAGTAAAAGAACCAACTACTGCAGCTGTTTTGAACAGTAAGTTACCTATAGCATCATGTAAAATGCATTCAGTGGCTCTGTGATGCATGGTGTCCAAGGCTCAAATGCAGCAGCAGCAGCAGTATGTGCATGAAGAATGTCTCCATAATTCAGTGGTGTGGACTGCAGAACAGCTGTTCGGCTTTCGATGAGGAATGAGCTCAGGTTCGCTGCTTTGCCTGCAGCGTGGTTCTACTCCAATCAGACGGTTAGCAGTTTGATCCCAATCCCAATTCACAAAATCAACCATCCTCAGATTCCCCTGATGGACTGTAAAGGAGGAGTCCAATATACAGGGTGGGCCATAAGTTTCCAGACATAGGAGAATGTATTTCTTTTATATTTCAGATACCCAAGAAGATGCATTTGACAAAAGAGCAAAGAATTGAAATTATACTGATGGCTGGATCGGGAAGCAGTTGCATGGTAGCACGAAACTTTAACAGAAAACATGGAATAAGCATCACACACAACACTGTGGCAAAACTTATTTGCAAGTTTCAGAAAACTGGAAATGTTGCAGATGAGCCACGAAGTGGTCCAAGACGTTTTACATAAAGAGTAATATAGCACTAGATTAGGCTCCAGGTTTATTATCCTGCATCTAAATATTACCAGCACATTCCTCAAACCTAATTTAAAGATGTGTGCAATCTAGTTCTCTTCAAAACAAAGTTAAATTCTGTTCAGTTATAAAACAACACAAGAAATGGTGAAGGAGTCTCTCACCACGGGAGAGCAAAGCGGAGGGAAACGTTTCTTTCTCCAGGAAAAAACCTCCAGAAGAGCCAGATTTATGGATGAGCGACCATCTGCTGCGACTGGTTGGAAGCTGACGACAGACAGAGATGGTACTTTCTATGGAAGAAAACGATGAAAGACAGCAGAAATGTTTAAAATATTGAGCAAAAAGAAGTGCTCAGTCTGTTCTTCTGCATCTTCGTGTATCACAACTTAACTAGAGATACGCCAGGATAACAATAGACAAAAGTTGTAGCCCTTTTTCTAGCCGATAACCAAATGTTACATATTGATAATGTCAGAGAGAAATGTTTTTGTAATACTGTTGTGCAAGGAAAAAGTTATGGCACAGATCCAGGTTACTTTGGCGGGGAAACAATGCTTGAGTGCTTAAAGAGAGCCGGCTGGAGTCAAAGGAGTCAGAAGGAAGTTTCTGTTTGGTCAGATAAGGAAACAACTTGACTAAGTGTCAGTCGACCTTCTTGAGATGTAGCCAGATGTTTTCGATTCCTGTAATGTGTAATAAACACACAGTATGAATTGTGCCAGGATGACTGCGCAAATGAAGGAAAGCGATGCCATTGGTCTAAACTTTCAAATACACACCAATAGAGATGAAATCCTATAAAAAGTGATGTGTCCAGCAAAAGCTGAGTGATTTTGGATATTTTGTAGAAGATGTGTTGTTTTTGTTGAACTTATTTGCAGATGTAAATAAATCTCTCCCCGTTGGCTGTAGCAGTAATGTTGCATTCACACCAAGCACGTATGACACTTCGAGTTCGATGTGTGTTCACTTTGAATGCCGATGCTTGGCATTTTGCTGTATATCTAGTGTGTTTGATTCACATTCAAGTCTAAGTGGATGCCCCTCGAGGGCGCGTCACCTCTACCCGTTGTTTTCCGTTGGATGTGTTGGATGCTCTTGACGCGTAGACTTTGAATGTAAACCAGAGGCACCTGACGCTCAAAACGCGCTTGGTGTGAACGCACCATAAAGAATCCGAGTACTTTTATTCCTTTATAATAATTCACAGTTAAGATCTCAGTAAATGCCAGAACCTCTGCATATCACTACAATTGCTAAATATAATAAACTAAACCCATCCTAGGTCCTAGGAATAATCATTTTATGAATGCAGTAATATTGTGATTAGCAAATCAGTAATGAATCTAAATAATGGACCACAGAGCTGCCTTGAAACAACACAACAAAAATGCAACGTAAGGTTTCCTGTCATCTTTCATCAAACATGTTGGCCTTCTTTTCCATCATGCCTTCACATCTGTTCCTCTGCTGTCTCATGTCATCTCAGTCCTTCTCCTCGTTTCCTCTGTTTGATAGCTTTCATACACACAAGGTGACTTCTCCAGAATGTGAATGAACCTTCTGTAAAAGGTCATTTTAAATGACCTGTCAATCACCAGCCTGACTTTGTCAAAGAGGACACACTCAAACAAGCTTGTTCTCCTATAAACACCTCCACTGTGTGTGTGTGTGTGTGTGTGTGTGTGTGTGTGTTAAGCATGCAAAACAATATAAAATATGGTTTTTCCTGCAGCATGTTATTTACTAGCAGTCTTCTGCTCACAGCAGTAAATAAATTATGAGGACTCTGTTAAAATTCTTCCTGTACTCCACCTGCTGCTGCAATGAGGCCCTGCTTCCCTCTGGAGGAGAGAAAATCCTCTGGATGAAGGTGGAAACTGTTAGACCGGGCTACAAGGCTTTTTACCTCACTTCCTACTATTAGCCCCTGCTCAAATCCCTCTGTTCCTGCTGCTCTCCAAACTCCTTGCATCGTTTATTTCTCTCACTCCCCTGGAAACTGTCTCAAACAAACGCTCCTAAGTTGCCTGGCAAAGCATGTAACTCGAATTGAAGGGAACCTATTGTACAAAATGTACTTTTTGTATTTTTTGGGTTTGAACTTTTTTTTTAAAACAGCTCAAGCTTTCAAAAAAAAAAAAAAAAAACTCAGATCTTTTTTTAAAGTTAATGTTTTGTGTCTGGAAAAAGAGCCATTTCATAAATTTCTCTGAGTTGTAAAAGAGAACCAGCACAATTGGTCAGCTGGTTTTATCACTGTACGAGCTGTACAATGGCAAGCTTGTTTAAAACCTTTTTGTAAAACCATGTAATGTCAAAAATAGACATGAAAAACAAATGGAAAAAAGAAGAATTTCACTGTTGACTTACCATCCAGAAACCACTTGCTCCATTCTTGTTGGTTGTGCAGGAGACTCTACTAATGCTTTTCAAATGTATATTTGTGCATCTGTTTGCAGCCATTTTCATGTATAGTGTAAATGTTGTGGCCACCAGAAGCTTATTTGGATTTAAAGTGACAAGAGTCGCTGAACGACTCATACTGGAAGGAGGTAAAAATAAGCAGAACTGATCAGACTAAAATCTCCCTATCTCAGGAAGATTTTGTGAAAAAAAAAAAGTGATGAACATGTTTTGTATAGCCCACAGATTTATCCAATTCAGGGAAGCATAATAGATCACCTTTGATAATTTTCCAGGCCTGGTTAAGGAAAATTGAAACATAGTACGGAAAGAATGATTGCATTTCCGCACTTCCTTCATTGTTCCATTAGTTTCATCCATCCAGCTTTTATTTTACAAAGAAAACAAAATAGCTAAATTCTTCCCCGTCTTTCTGAAAATGGAGAGATTCTTAAATGTCTCAGCTCTCCCTCTGCATTCTTGCTTTCTATTCATGAAAAGTTAAGAGGTCAATAGGGTTGAACAACACTGGAACAAAGGTGAAGCTCAGCTCAGAAATTAAAGGGCACTGAACTCCAGGTTACTTGACCTCTGTTCAGGTGAGGGTAACGAGGAAGTAATGAATAACAAACCGTGACATTTAAGTAGGAAACTTCCTGAAACGATTTGCACCGGTTGGACCCACCTGCTCAGACGTGAAGCGCTTCATACGATTGATATTTTAAAACATGATGCCACAATCCTGTGGCATTTTGGGCGTTACTAAGTAAAGCTGACAGACACAATATCTGTGCATGTGTGAGTTAATCGTAAAATTATGGTGCTTTCAGCATTGTGGCCATCTTGGTTGGTACCAAAATAATACCAACTAATAATAATGCCAACCAACCAAGATGGCTGGTTGGTATTATTATTAGTCAGTCTGTCCAGGATGTTGCAATGTTTTTCTGTGATTGTTGTAGTCTAGTTACTGATTTTGTGGCACCACTTTTAAAGAATTGTAAAGTTTTTCATGTCTATTTTTGCCATTACGTGGTTTTACAAAAATGTTTAAAAGCAAAATATGTAACATTAGTGTCCTTGTTAATGAGATTAAGTTGTGAAACAGCAAGTTAAATTAGAAAGGGGCTAAAATGATTGGTCAAAAAAGAAGGAAATACAGAAAATGTTTGGTGATTGGTCGGATTTATGGAAAAGTTAAAATGATTGGTGAAAATTCCAATTTCATGCAAAATTTGTCAGAATTTGCATTAATAGTTGCAAGTTGTAGTAATGTTTATATTTATTAATGTCGCTGGTTAGCACTGTTGCAATGCAGCAAGAAGGTTGCAGGTTCGATTCCTAGTCTTTGCTCTTTGTCTGGAGTTTACATGTTTCTTCCTGTGCATGTAAGGGTTTGATGTTGCTACCTTCCACAATGCAAAAACATGACTTTTAGGTTAATCTGTCCCTCCAAACTGCTCTTTGGTATGAGTGTGTGCATGCATGGCTGTTTGTACAGGCGACCCGCCCAGGGTCTACTCTGTCTCTTGCCCATTGGCCACCAGAGGCATCCAATGGGCCAGAGACAGGCACCAGACCCTTTGTGACCTTGCAAGGATAAGTGGGTAGAGACAATAAATTGATTGGTTTTATTGTACATCTGTACACACATTTAGAGCAGAATTGTCAATGCTTATAGATCTGTAAACACCAATATTGACATTGTTTCTATTTCTGATCACCATGCAATGTAATTTGGCTGGCTTTAAGTGACAAAAACAGGGTTGTGGCAGGAATACTTGTAAGGCTGTTGAGCCACACACAGCCACCATGAAATCCTGTTTCAGCCTGGATCATGGACAATATCCCACAAGGGGTGGGGGATTGGATGTGTGTCTGAGAGCGAGAGGGAAAAAGAAAAACACAAAAAGCAGAAAAAGACACACAAGGATATGTGGCTCTTTATTTGGGGCAAGCTGATAAATGACTCTCTAAGGTTGCAGAGAGAGCATCTTTAACGAAATTCTCATCTCTCCCTTATGGACTGGCTTCCTTCTCCAGCCTGGTGGCGTTTGGCAAAAGCCTCTGCAGCAAAAAGCCTTGAGTGGGAAATCACTGGATGTGGAACTGCACAGCAAATGAAGGAGACTTTTAACTCATAAGAATCTCCCAGGCAGTAATTCAGACTGGAATATCTCCATGTGTTTTACCCCCGCCTTCAGCAGGTCATTTTGATTACTGCAGGGAACCATTGTTTCACTTCATCTTCGCTTCGCCACTGCTCTCCCACTCACTCATTTGTATTCTCTCTCCTCCACATTTTTCAATTTATCCTGTCACACCTGTTATTCACTTGTTTTTTCTTTTCTATTTTCCCCCATTTTGCTCTTTCTTTGTGTCAGTGCAAAGCCTCATCTGAATGCAGAAGCAGTCTCAAGCTCTCCACCTGCATCTTTACTGCTTGAAGAAGAGCAATCATCTTTTTTCCCCCTTTCAAGACATCTATGAAAAACACAAGCGGAGTCCGAATTTCCTAAATGCCATGAAACGCGTGGCTGAACCTTGTTTGTTTGGGTCTTGATGTTGCAGCACATGCAAACCTTCATATTTCATTCACTTTCATGCAGCTCTGCTCGTTATCTCGCTCCGTCCTGCACACACCGAACACACAGACTTTCCAGTGCCTGCTCTCTCCCTCGTCTGCAGACGAGTAGAGACGGAGGAGGCAGGCTAGAGTGAGGAGGGGCGAGAGGCGAGCAAATGAGGTGTGGGTAAAAATTATAGGGGGGACTGGAAGAGATTGCAGCAGCCCAGCCCTGAATCAGGAGAAAAAGAGGGTGTGGAGGGGGAAAGAGACAGAAAACGGGAGTTGTTAGGTGCAAGATCCTGAAGATTTGGGTTTAGTTGTGGCAGTGCTGCGTGCAGATCTGCATCCTCCATCGCCGCTGGGAAACAAGTGCCTTTTGTGCCTCCCCCCTGCTGCAGAGGGGGGAGTGCGTTTACTGGCGTTCCCGGAGGGAGAAGCCAAGAAGTCTCCTCCAATCAGCCCTTAGAGCTTCCTCTGATCTTGATGGACATTTATCACTGACCTGAGACAGGCACTGCTCACCACTCCAACCACCTGGAATGTTCTCAGCGCTCTCATTTCGTTTATTGACTATAAAATCACACTTTGACGAGGATTCGACAATCAGCCTGACCAGAAAAAAAAGGGGAGGGATATCTGGACATGCTGGATTGTTTTTCATGATGGACTGACTTTTCCACGTGCATTTTTTTTTTTTCCCCAGCGGAGGACTCTTTTTCTTAAATGTACGAAGGCAATATTTACCCTGTCATGTCGTGTTTGTCATCCTGAAGGAGATGAGAGGCAGAGCATCATCCTGACAGTCATGTAGGGCTGACACATGTAGATAGATATGAAGCAGGAGAAAATGGAAAAGGGTGACAGTTGGAGCACACTTGCCTGCTGAGCGCGTCTGGCGCCTCGCTCTCCAGAGTTTGGGGTTGTTTTGGCCAAGTTGTCATGCTTCTAATTGGACAGAGATAGCTTTCGTCTCAGTGTGTGGCTGGTGAGAGGAGTCGGAGTTTGGGGGATTACAGGCTTTACGCAAAAAGGAAATAGGTACTGTGGAGCCTTGACTGAGGATTAGCTTGTGCGACCCTGTCGATGGACCTCTCAGACAAGACGATCCTCGCTCAAGGATTAAAGAAAAAGATGAAGGTTTAACCCAGACGACGAGACTCACAGGAAGAAGACAGGAGAGGAACTTGCATTAAGATTGAGATCAGGTCCCTGCAAACTGTGAAAAGAGAGGTCTTTAGGGCAACTATCAATATTGAGGAGCATGTTTGCAGAATTTCAAGGGGGAAAAACCCTTTCTTCAATATGCCAGCAAATCGAACTGATCCATGAGCTGTTTTTTATTGATTTTCTCTCAACATCTTGAAGTCTTGTCTGATTACTGCTCAAGAGGTCACTAATCTAAACATAATCCATCACTAGTTCACCCTGAAGCAGTTTGAGTGCTGAGTGAGCCACATCCGAGGACTAATGGAATATTTCTGAGACTCACTGTAGGTGCAGTTAATTTAAATGCCTTGTATTGTTTCGAATAAATAGTGGTGTGTGTTTGTAAGTAGAACAGCTTGTAGCTCAAAGGATGGTGTGTCGCAGGTTACCTTATCTTCAGTGCACAGGAAGGGCTTGCAGCTTCTGGCTAATGGTGTCATGGGCACAACCTGACACAAAGCTTTCAATCCCACTCATGCCCTCAAGGAGTTTCAGTGCAGTTGCATTAAGAAATACCTCTAACCATACGCTGATCCTTAAGTAGATGACCAGAGCAAGACAGAGTGCTGACTCTGCTTTAAGCAAAGACACATTATCTCAGCAAACCTGGAGAGCAAAGCAGGAGGGTAGGACAATGTGGGACTGAGGAGTAAGAGGCAGCCTCCTCAAGTTGTTAGATGGTCTTATTGTTTGAACGGGTAGCACTGTGAGAGTGGGGGAGTTCAGCCACAGCGGGCGTCTTCCGGGAGTAACTACTCGATGCTGCAGCTCTACACCTCTATGACCCAGAGTAGCTGGCTACAGCAGGAGTTCTGCACCATCGCGTTTGTCTGGGAGAAGCACTGACACGTCTGAAACTGGTGCCTGATTGATTAATGAAGCATAAACCTGCAGGACAATTAGAGTGTGAAGAGAGATCCACCAATAAGCACACAAACCTCAATGGAAATAAAATGATTTCCAACATTTGAGCACAACAAAAGACAGCGAATCAGTGACGCAGCCGATTAAACTGTGCCCTTCCCTGCTGTGGATGAGTTGTGTGTCACTCTGAAGAGGACTGGTGTTACACACCACAACCCCCTGCGAATGAGGGTGGGGCTCTCCCACTGCCACAGACAAAGAATACTGCCTTAAGAACCAAACTTCAGTTGGAGGACCAGCAGGGTCCGTCATTCCCTGCCAGCCGTCGCCATGGGGTGCAACATGTGTGTGGTTCAAAAGCCTGAGGAGCAATACAGGGTGATGTTCCAGGTGAGCGCTCTCCTCCTCTGAGCTAACACTGACCGCCTTACAAAAGTATTCACATCCCTTCAACTTTTTATATTTTGTGCAATTAGAACAGGGTGTCAAACTCATTTTCACTTTGGGCTAATTAAAGATCATGAATGTCCTCCAAGGGCCAGTTGTGGCAGAATGTACTGATAAAACTACCCATTAGCAAACAGTCAAAACTATGAATACAAAGTTGGCTCTGCATTTAATGAGTTAAATAATATTGTCACATTGATGTACTTTGGCGGTTTGCAGATAAAAACAGCTTAGACTTGATTGATAAAATGATATGCACACATTTATTTTGAAGGATCTATTTGTGGAGCTATCTAGAGGGTCACATAAAAACTTCTGATGGACCAGATTTAGCCCCCACGCCCTGAGTTTGACAACAGCTAATGTCAATGCATTTTCCTTTATTCCCATTTTGTGGCACAAAGAAGTCACGGTTCTAAAGTGAAAGAAAAATTATAGCTTTAATTTTCTGAATTCTTTATTGGAAAACCTAATCTAATTTGTATTTTATCTCTCTGAATTAATCCTTTTTTAAAATGACACATGTAGAGACTGAAAATTTGACCCGTTATTTTGTGGAAAATAGGTGAAGCTCAGCCAGAGGCTCAGCACAGACACAGTTAGGGCAGGACTTTGAATAGGCCATTCTTACTTATGAGTGTTTTTTGAAATATTTGTAGTGAAGCTGAAATATTTTGAATGTTCATAGTCAGCCATTTGATCCAGAAAACACTGACATAAACCAAACATTAACATTATAATATTAGCTTAAACTCAAAAAAGGCAACAGCATCATCATCATTAATAATTTAAAAAATAAGTCTTAGCAACACCATTAGCAACATGCTAACCAGAACATATAAGCGTCAAATAAACCACAGCAACCTTCATAACTGATTTTAAGCAAAGAACAAATGAAAGTAGCGGATTAAAATGTAAATAAAAAAGAGCAAAGCAATATGGCAGCTAAAACTAATAAAACGTACTGAAGAACAGAAGCTGTAGCTTACCGGAAAATCCTCGACTGCCGTCGTCATTAGCAACGTTATCACCATGGCAACGAGAAACTCTGGTATCCGGGCGCCGACAAATGTTTATTATCTTTACCTAACAACGCAATTGGTTATTTAGCTTCAAGAAGAGTACTGAGTCTGTCGGTGGAAATTCACTGCTGATCATTTTTATTTTTTTCTTCTATGTTTGTGAGGGCGGCGCTCCAGCGCCCCCTATGGACCAGACGCCAGTGGTTTTTAGAGTCCTAGTGGACAGGGAACTTCCATCCCGACCTCAGCAGGTTTCCTCCTAGAATTGCCCCGACTTTATCTCCATGCAATTTCTATAATCTCCAGCTTTTGCTGTTAATGGAGAAGTAAAATATCCCCACAATGCGACACTAGCACCGCCACGTTTCATGGTGGGCATGCTGTGTTGTTCACAGTGATGCTACATGTTACCCTTCTTGACCAACATGGTGCGTTTTCTGGTCATCACACCTTCTGAAGGCAATTCGTTGTGTTATTTTCTTATATTTTAGCATACCGGAGTAAAATAGGCTATGCTAGTAAGGCTTTTCGGTTTTTATTCATAGAAATCTTAATAATTTTCCTTCCACTGAACAGCTATTATCTGCTTTGTGTCGGTCTAACACATAAAATAAAGCTGAAATCTTGTTGCTGTGCTTGTAATGTGAGATGTGTAAAACACAGGCGGTATGAATCATATGCAAGGCATTGTTATGGAGAGTCACACTTCACATGATGTTTTTTCCTCTTTAGCAGAAAACAACAGACATTACTATATCTTACACAAACAAATCATTAATTTCAAAAACCAACAGCTTTACAAGCTTTTTAAATAATTAACGCCATCTTGTCAGATATCTTCATGGGCAGAAATAAAACAATACAAATCAAAACATCCTCATGCTAAGTCACAAAACAAAATAAATCAAACTAAGCTGGATTTTGGTTGAAAATGACGTAAAACCATTCTTTTGGCTCGATGTTCATCTCCTTTTATTGTTTTAAATGAAGATGTAAGCTCATTATCCTATTATCCGTGCTCCTAATTGCAGCATGAAGCAGTCATTCAGCGACAATGATAGTGATAATTAGAATAATGATGCTTCGCTGTGATTACGATAGCATGAGAGCATCGAACGGAGCAAAAGTAGACGGAGCCTCAGAGCCACAAGGATGGATGGGTTGTTAAACCGGGGTAAAGTGAAGAGAGGCGTTGCCACGGTTACAGCCTCCCCACCACCTGCCAACAGAGACCTCAGTCTGCCTGTGAGTAAGCTCATCATCTGGCTGTGCTTTGCCACACAAACGTTCCTGCTTGGTGACCCGGTGACACATCCCTCAACCCTAAATAGATCTTCATCTTAACAGCGCATGAAAAACGCTCGGCACTCACGGTTATGCAGAGCAACACTTAGTATCTGTGGAGCCCCAAAGCCTCAGCTTTGGGGCTCCACAGCTCTGTTGCTGTGGAGCACGCAACAGAGCAACAGCTCTGTTGCGTGCTGGACTTGGCTGCATCTGGTGCCAGAGGCAATGCCAAAAGAGAGAGAGCGAGAAGCACAGGAAGAGTCCAAGGAAAGGCAGGCTAATGAGTTGAAAAGGGAGCAGAAACATGCAAATGAAACCAGGAGAGAAAAAGGCCAAACTCATTTTTTAAGGTCCTTTTTTGTCTTACAGCTCGACCTTCAAAATAATTAATATGAATGCTTCGTATAGCAAGGGGGAATTAAAGTACAAAAGCTCTGGGAGGGCCCACTAATCTTGTAGGTGAAGGCCGAGGAGAAAAATGGTGCATGGAGGCTGATTGTGAATCCAGAGGAGGTTCAACATCAGCAGCCTTATCCAACAAAGAAATAAGGCAAACAATCCCTGAAAGAGTCATCTCTGGCAACAATCTGCCTCTTTAAACGTCTCCAGAAACTAAACATGTTCATCTTTTTTGTTTGTCTGTGCGCCATGTCACAAGCGATGGACAATATGGACTTAAAGTTTTATCACAACATTCTGTTTCTATTGTGACAACGATAAAAGTGACAATAAGAATGATTTTTTAGGGGACTGTATGACTGTGTGTCACAACAATTACAGTCCCACAAATACAAATAATGCTCTTGAAAAACGTTCCCATTTGTAATTCTTTAGGACGCCAGTCACATAAAGAAGTGTGATTTAAGCTGCACAGAAATACTGCGCCTTTGTATTTATTGATGCTTTCATCAATAAAAAACAGAGGAGAAAAAAGTAAAACTATCAATACTGATATCTTTGGGTGGGTTAAACATCATTAATTATATATGATCAACATTCTTATAAGAATTTTATCACGATAAATAAAAAACATAAAATTTACCAAAATCTTTGTCATTCAGCTTCAACGCACCACAAATCTGGAGCAAACTGCCGTAAAACTGCAAAACAGCCGAAACATTGAGTTGCTTCAACTCTAAACTAAAACCCCAGTTGTTTAGAGTTTCTTTTGAAACATAATTCATGAAACATTAACAAACATTTTGACGTGTAAAGACTTGGAAAATGTAGTGTTTTAATAGTTGATTTTTGTGTTTTATGATGTGAAGCACTTTGAACTGCCTTGTTGCTGAAATGTGCTACACAAATAAAATCTGATTTATTACCAAATATTTTCACCTAAATTCTACTGCAAATATATTTGTTTACTTGAAATAAGACAAAACTAACTTAGAAGTAACCCTTCAGAAAGATATGCAAGCTTGTTTTAAGTCTTTAATTCTTCAATATTGATGGAAAAGTTCTAGTTTCATTTTCAGATTATTTCACTTATGGGAAAAATGTCTTATGAGTGAAATAATCTCAGTAGAAATAGCTCATTTTCTTTGAATTACTGATTTAAAACAAGCTCATGTATCTTGCTGAAAAGTTACTTGTAAGTTAGTTGCATTTTATTTAAAGTGTACCAAGATATTTGCACCAGAAAATATCTGAACTAGACCAAAAATATGGGAAAATGTATTTTTGTAAAGTGGATTTATCTGACAGTGGAACTACTATTTTTTACTCAATATTAAGGAATTATTTACCTAAAACAAGCTCCTATATCTCGCTGAAAAGTTGCTTGTAAATTTGTTTCTCTTATTTTAAATGTACAAATGTATTTCCACTGTAAATTAAACAAAAAAAAAATACTTGGCAAGATTTTATGTTTGTGCAACGAAATGATGCGATAAACATCCATCCCTATTAGCTAAAGTAACAAAAAAAAAAAAAACACAAATCTTTGGAGATGAAAGGTCAAAATCAAACCTTGGGTTCATGCAAAAGATTTCCCTGATCTGTCAACATGAGCTCCACTGTGCTGCTGCCGTTTAGGAGCGTTTTCAGCTCCGGCTGACACAGGCGCGGGCGTGGCGACGAGCAGAGTCCACAGCGACAGCCAGGAAGAGTGATGAAGCATGGAGAGATGTCATGTTGTGTGCAGAGCCACTGCAGGGATGTTGTTTGTGCAAGGTAAACAGATACTCTGGGATGGATTTCTATAGACAGCGGTCTGTTAGAGCTGAAGCAGCACGGCTGGTTGGAGGCAGAGGAGCGTGGGACAGCAGAGCAAACGCAGATGGCATAATGAAGCAGCAGAAGAGCCGCTGGCTGCGAGTCAACATGCATTCAGATACTAATGGAAACGGGGCGACTCACAGAAGCCTGAGCTGGCACATTTTCAACGTAAAAAACAAAACTATTAATCAGACGAGGGATGATCGTGGACGGCATGCTGCTTTTTTAAATTCAGTTTGATTTCTTGCGTGTAATAATCAGAAAAACAGAAAATCTGGCTGTGCAGCCGCCTGATTAGCGCTGATATCAGGCCAAATAAATGGCAAGAGGTAGACGTAATTAAATCTTAGCTTTATGGTTCTTCACGCTCTGTTCTTCTGCTTCACAGGATCCAAGTCTGGGGCTATTTTTCTTTACTCAAGTGTAAAATTTTAACTCAAATTAGGCTTGTCTGTTTTCAGACAATAATTACAGAACTTCACAGCTTAAGGCAACGTTCTGCTGCTAATTCAGGCCGTTAAATTCAACTATCTAAATGCTTCTCTTGCTGAAGGAATAAAAGTCATGCATTATACATTCGGCCCTTTGCTGCACATTCGTTTCACTCTGGTTCTCGGTACACACCCATCGGCATCCGTCCCATCGATACTGACTGTAGCCTCAGGTAACGAAAAAGGAGAAGCTAATAAATTAGACATAGCAGCAACAGCAGAACTGTATTAGAAACATAAAGCATATGTTGTGTTTACCATGCATTACCTGACCCACACAGACCCACACTGACACGACAAACCGGCAGCCGCTCGCTTCTTCTTCTCTCTCTTGGCTCTGTGTGGAGCAGGAGGCAGTTTCCATGGCAACGCGTGTCGTTAAACAAACCTAAGTGTGCCGTCGTTCAGCGTGGCACGCAGAAACAAGCCGATGTTCGACCAGCGGTAAACACATCGGGACCTGCAGACAGATACGGGCTGGAGTCAGGGAAATCAAACGGAGACAGAGACAAGAAAACTCTGCTGAAAAAAAATATTAACGCTGCAAAAACACAAAGTCCTACCAAGTATTTTGGTCCAGTTTCTAGTGCAAATACAACTGTGGGCCCACTGCACTGAATCCCACTGAAAACCTCCAGGTTATTCCACCAAATACTGATTTCTGAACTCTTCCTGAGTTGAAACATTAGTGTTGTTGTTTCTAAATGAATATAAACTTGTTTTCTTTGCGTTATTTGAGGTCTGAAAGCGCTGCATCTTTTTTATTATTTTGACCATTTCTCATTTTCTGCTAATAAATACTAATTTTTTGCTTTGAATTTCAGAGACATGTTGTCAGTAGTTCATAAAATAAAAGAATAATGTTCATTTTACTCAAACATTTACCTATAAAGAGTAAAATCAGAGAAACTGATCATTTTAAGTCGTCTCTTAATATTTTTCCAGATCTGTATATCGGTACAGTTTACATAAGACAAAACTAACTTACAATTAACTTTTCAGCAAGAAATAGGAGCTTGTTTTAAGTGAATAATTCATTAACATTGATAAAAAATGAACTATTTCTAGTGAGATTATTTCACTCATAACAAGACATTTCTCCCATGTTACAAGTGAAATAATCAGCCAGTCGAACTCGTATTTTTTGTAATCAATATTAAGTTTTATTTACTTAAAACAAGCTCCTATATTTTGCTGAAAAGTTACTTGTAAGTCAGTTATGTCTTATTTAAAGTTTACTGAAATATTTGTAAAAACTAGACCAAAAACACTTGACAAGATTTTGTTGTTTCATTTGGTTTTAAATTTATTTAATCTTCCAACCAATAAAGGGAAGCAATCATCTTTTACAGAATATCCATGTGTATATCAGCTGTAAACCATGTTGCAAAGATTTTTACAGTCTTAAGCAGCAGATCCCTCACTAACGCATGAAATGTTCCCCTGATGGTTATTAATGACCAATATTAAAGGAAGCTAAACACACCAGCAACAACAATGGAACTGAAACAACATGGCGGTGAGTTCAGTTTGCAACATATGCATTCAATTCAATTCAAAACTACTTGATTTGTCTCAAAGGTAAATTAAACATCATAACTCATATTGTCTAAGCATCTTCACAGAATCAATGTGGATGACGATGAAGGACAGGAAAGAGCTCCAGTAGCTGTCAGTCTCACAACATATCTGAATATGCCTCTGACTGAAAACTGTGGTTTTATGACAGCCCAGTGGTTGTCATGACAACGGCTCAACTTCCTGGCAGCAGCAACATGTCATGGCTGACGCTATCAATCACTGCTAATCCACCTCATTTGCTTTCTCTTTAAATTTATGTCGACTGTTTGGTCAAAAAGCTGCTGCACTGGAGTCATAATTGATCCTCATCTACTTCGATCAATGGATGAAATCGATCATTTCTCTCTGCTCTTTGCTATTCCTGTCACGATAAACTGTCCCAGAATTTATAGAGATAAACGATAATATTGTTCTGAGACCATTATCAAGTAATGCTAATGGCATAATAATGAAAATACACATTCTTATGAATGAAACAAAAACAACAGAAACGACAAATAAAATTATTAAGTCTCTGTAAACCAAATTTTCATTTAAAAAGAGGCTAGTTCATGCTAAAACACCAAACTGAAGACTTTTATCATCCAGTTTTTGGCAGAAAGAGAGAAACGGGAAAAATAAAAGAAATCATGCAAATGGAAAATATTGAGATCATTTTAATTTATCATGCGATTAACTGATTTATTGCTCCTCTTTGATCCTGAAATATGAAAACATCTCCTATAAGTGTTTACATTTGTTCCTGCCTTGATGTTTTATGACTCATTCACATATGATTTCAATTAATTTCTTATTTAATGGAAACACAACATTCGCCATCAGCGGAATATGGACTAATATTTGCGAACATTTGTAACGGAAACGCGGCTCCTGGTCTGTTTTTGACGGTCCTTCCTCTCCTGCTGCTGGATGTCAACCAGCTGGAGCTGCAGATGGTCAGCCCAGTCCCCAGATTAATTGATTTTCTGAGGAGGTGACTGCCGCAGTCTTCAAAGCAGGGGAGATGAGAAAAATCAATTACTGAACAAGTGGAATCCGATGCGTTCCTGGTGAGGATTTCTGCGCTTGCAGGAAAGCTGTTTGAAATGAACATGAAGCAAAACTCTAGAGAGGAAACGTTAGCATGTGACTTTTGGAGTGTTTTCTTTTATCCTAATGTGGCGTCGCCTGTTTTCATCTCAGCTCCTGTGATCGGTTTGCTCTTTAAAGGACAATTAGATAACAATAATTATGCAGCAGCCGTTTAATAATTTCCCAGGAGCTCCTGGTGGGAGTCTGTTTACCTCCAGTATTCTTCACCTCCTTGTTTTCTTTGTTTCTCCCCCTCTTCTTCTCCCCATCTCCTGCTAAACATTTCATGCTTTGCTTTTTTCACACTTTGCATTTCTTTCATCTCTCCACATCAACCCCACCCAGAGCTCCGCCGCCGCTGCCGATACCACGTCTCCCACCCCCCAACACGGCGAATCCTCAAGTACTTTTTATGAATTTTAATTCCAGTTTTTTAACACATTCAAGCACTGGGTGTGGAGACCCGGCTGATCATTATCTGGAAGGGAAAAAAACATGTGTTGCTTATAAATAGAAGATAGATGTGATGACCTACTAACTCAGATAATAGAGAACAACACGTGGAAGCGGTCGAGCTTGTGATGCAGAGCAACCATTACCCTCCATGAAGTCGTCTTCAAAGCAATCTCAGCACCTCTCATTGATAATAAATGAGATCCCCTCTTCTTTTTCTTCCATCAGTATTCATACCTGCCACTCATGACCACAGACCTGTCTACTAATGGCTCTGAGAGCAAACAGCGCTGAGGCTGAACACACGACCACAGCGCTTTGTCACACATTTTCTTCTGTCATAGATTTATTCTAAGATATTTTGTGCATTTGTTTTATTCACAAAATCCTGTAAAGTCAGTATTATACATTTTACAAACAAGCGTCCTGTTGTCTACTGTTGGATGCAGGGCCGGCCCAAAGCAATGCAAGCCAAGCAGCTGTTTAGGGTAAACTTTAGCAAAAACTCCAAGTGTGTGTCTGAGGTGAATTTTTGGTAAAAAATAAAAAATAAATAAAAAAAGATTGTGAGATTACAGTGAGTGGAGTATACAGAAATTTTAATCAAGTAAATTAATTTGATCTCCCTTTGGGATTATTTAAATATTTTTGAATTGAATTAACACTAGCAATACTTAATAATAAAATTACTAAAGCAAGAGTAAAAGAGTAAGGGGTAGTAAAAATATTCATAAAAGTGCATTTGTTTAAAAAAATGGACACATAAGACAATAATCATGCATTTAAATACATTAAACTTCAATGTATAAATAAAAAGCAGATAACACTTCATATTTTTGCATGCCACTATTTTATCTTATAAATTCACACAAACGTCTGAAAACATGTTACTGATTGTTTGGTGTATTAAAATAGGTTTGTATTGTGGAAAAAGTGAGGGGATGCAGACACTTTCTGCATAAAATCACGAATTCAAGGCAGAAATATTTGCACAATGCAGAACATACAGATAACAGAATACTAATTCATTTCCTCACCAAACTGCCATGTTGGCTGCAGAGCATCTCGTTTGCTGCGAAGAAGCTCATTAAGACAGACAGTAAGATTTATGGGGGAACATTAGCGCAGGGAAGGACAAACACACACAAGGAGACGGAGCGGCTGAAATAGATGGAGGTGGAGGAGGGCGAGGCGGCGGCTCCTCTGGGAGGGGACGGAGCCGACAGAACTGCTGAGGCAGCACGGCGAAAGAAACCCAGAGTCCAGAAAGGCAAGAGAGAGACGCGTGGGGACAGAAAACAAGAGACGAAAGGAGAGAAATATAGAGACACATAAGAAATAAAAAAGAAGTGGAAAATATCAAGGGAGCCGAATGTGGCAGGAAAGTTTTTTCGCTTGGCTGCACAGGGGAACATTGATTTGACATGCAATTACTGGAAAGGGGACATGAGATGAGAGAGAGGGAGAGGAGAGGATGAGCGAGAGACGTGGAGTCGGTGACGTCCAAGGTCAGCAGCTGAACGTTCAAAGACGGGCTGAATCCAGACTCATTTTCGGTCAAAAATGTGGCTCAACATGTCTGTTTAAATCACCAGTTCTGCCCGTTTCACCAGCTGCTGCAGGCTGATCTGAGCCAACGATGAAAACACTGTAAAATGGGACCTGTTGTGTTATTTTATGGCGCCGAGTTAAAGCCCAAAGCGTAGCTGGCAATGACAGGAATACGACGGGTCGTAACCGTAAACCAGCAGAAACAAATCAAAAGCACAGATTATCAAACTGCATTTTCTTATCGGGCGATGTCTGTAAAGTTACACTGTAAAAAATTAACAACAGGTTTATTTAGCCTGTTATGTAGAAAAAATGTAGATTCTCTTTCTGAAGTCATATTTTCACCGTTATTCATTCATATTAGTTTAGAAACTGTTTAGCTTTCAAATTAAATATTTATGTTGCTGACTAAATATTTAGATCCAAACTAAACATTTATTTCCAACCTAAATATCTATTTTCAAAATTAAATATTGAGCTCAGTCCTAAATATTTAGTTTGGAGGATTTCTACAAAATTTCAGGCTTTTTGTCATAAATTTCTGTCTTTTGATGGTATAAAATGTCCTTGTTTTTTTTTTTTCTAGAAAATTTCTGAAAATCTAAAAATTTCAAAGTTTTTTGACTTTTCGAGCTCAAAAATGTGTTTTATCCGAGAAAACTTTGAGATTAAACTCAAGATTTCTGAGGTTTTTCTCACAAATTTCTGACTAAAATCTGTTTTTTTCTAGAAAGTTTCAGAAATTAATATAAAAAATTCAGATTTTCGGCAGAAGTTTACTTTATTTTCTGTCAACAATGGTCCTAATACGTTGTCGTATTCACATGCTTCCTTTATTGTAGAAATGTGTATTTTTAACCTTGGTTATCTCCTTTACTACCCGTTACAGAAATCTAATTATTCACTAAAGCTCCGTTTTTATTGCTTTTTTTCTGTTTCTCTTTGCAGAGGGGTCATGTAGGCAACATGCTGTGCTCTCTTGACGCTGACGGTCGATTAAAGGTCTCTTTCATTTACCTCCTGCTCTGCTGTTTGGTGTTTTCTGCTTGCAGACACTTGGCTAAAGGATATTCACCTCCCTTTGTGTACTAACAAGGTTGCAGTTTGTTTGATTGTAGGTACAGTAGCAGGTTTTCATGTGAGCCATTTTAAAGGAATAGTATTACAAGAAGAAAATCATATTTTACAAGAAAATTATTGTTATACTTTATTTATTCTACTGTAACTTTTTCTCAACAGCATATTAGGACTAAAGAATTTGAGGTTAATCTCTGAAATTTTCTTGAAAAACAAGGAATTTCTAAGTTTGAAAAGTCAAAGATATGCTAGAAAAAAACAGGGACATTTCTGAGTTTAAAAAGTTGAAAATTTTGAAATTTTCTTGTTTCGTCTACAAATTTTCTGAAATTTACTCTTCTTTTTTTCCTTTAATGGCCCTGACAGGCCGTTGTATCTAATACTCCATCATACTATTCATATTCATTGAGTGAATGAAGTAAAAAAAATAGGAGGATATGAAAGGAAATGGTTGCAGTTTTTCAAACAGATCTGTATTTACGCTAATTTTCTGATGCAGGTGAATCCGAAGGAGCTTTCTCGCCTGTCTGGAGATCCCACCCTGGACATACGAGACCCCCGGCTGTCCAGCATCCTGAAGCGGGGCGCTCGGAGACGCGCGGCCCCGGCTGCGGCCGCCGGGGGCCCCGTGGCGGTGACCATGGGCATGGCCGACTGCGTGGACAGCTGCACCCAGACGGACATCAGCTTCCAGCATATGTTGACTCTGGGCCGGAGCAGAGAGCATCCCTGCGGCGCGCCGCCCCCACCCGACCCTCCGCCCTCCCCGCCGCTGCCCCCGCTGCCAGAGCCATATCTGTTCAACGAACTGTGAGTGGGAATCGCTCGATACAGGGCGTCCAAACGTTTGGTCCCATGGGCCAAAACTGTGGGGTCAAAAGTATGATGGCGTAGTCGAGCCAGATAGAAAAAGAGTTAATTTCCAAAAAACTCAGATTTTAAGAGTAATCTCATAAAACGTCTAGAAAAAACAAGAAATTACTCAGAAATTAGAAAAAAAACCTAATCTCAGAAATTTTCTAGTAAAACCTTAAATATTTCTGAGCTCCAAAAGCAGAAAATTGGCAAGAAAATAAACTAAAAATTTTAGATTAATTTCAGAAATTTTCTAAAAAGATATATAAAATTAAAGTTTGACTTTTGAAACAGAAATTTTTAAGGTTTTACAAGAAAATTTCTGAGATTAGGTTTTTTCAATTTCTGAGTTTTTTTCAAGCACATTTTCAACTTTTCAAGCTTAGAAATTTCCTAGAATTTTTTTGGTGGAATTTAACGTCTTTTTTAGCAAAATGTACTGAAAACAAATTAAGAAAACAAAAGTAGTCTGTTTTTTTTTATCCAGGAAGGATTTTACACATTTGCTGTAATAAAAGGAAATGCATTTACTTTTTAAATTAGTTCAGGCTCGGTCACACAAGTTTACTTTGAGTTATAAGAACAGAATTTGGGTCATTTTCTTGCAAAACACTTGCTATATTTAGTTAAGTTTTGATAAATTGAATAAATCTTGATTTGTGTGCAGCAAAGTTGTTTTTTCAATAAAAGTCACTAGATAAACAAGATTTTACTTATTATGAAAGTTTGTTTGTACTTAATTTTTTTACATAGTAAGAAATTATATTGGTAATAATTTTACCCTTATTTGAACAAAAAAAGTTTAGAAAACAAATGTGTGACATTGTTGAGCTGCAGCTAGAGCCACAAAAACAAAAAAAATCTAAGGGCCACAAATGGCCCCTTGGCCGGACTTTTGGACACTCCTGGTTTACTACATCTCTAATTGTATTTTCTACAACTCTTTGACAAAATCTGAATTAATATAAGTTACAACATTTAATTTACATTTGGATCAATAACTTAGTTTTGAATTTGAAAGATATTAACTGGAGCTGATCTATGTTGGTCCAGAAGCTGCTCCAACTGAAAGGTATTTTCCTGAATGTTTTCGTCCTCAGCTTCTCGGAGCCTGTGTACTACGACCCCACCGACTACTTCGACATCAGTCAGCACGAAGTGGACAGAAACGACGAGCTGGAATACGAGGTCAGGGATTTTTAAATCCAGAGTTGGCTAGTAACTGGCTACATTTACTTTGATAACTTTTTGGAAAAAAATTTACCTTTAGGAGTATTTTTACTATGTTGTACTTTTTAACCTTTGCTTGAGTAATTTTATTATGAAGTATTGGTACTTTTAGTCGAGTAAAATTCCTGGATATTCAACCCACTGTGAGTAACTTCACTGAATGAAGCAAAAAAAAAAAAAAAAATCAACAGAATCAACTGACTCACTCACTCTTTGGTTACCTAGCAACTCGCTCTATGGTAACCTAGCAACAAGTAACTGAGCCAGCAGCAGTTTAACATTTCACCATGGTGCCTCATGAGTGCTTAAAAATGACAAAATAACAGTATTTCAGATATTTAAAAACAAAAAAAAAAACTAATCAATGATTATTCAACTCATATGAAAGTCTTTTAGCTTAAGTTTTTCATCCGTGTCGTCGAGTTCTAAGTAGAAATATGTTTAAGTAGTGCTGTTCTTCCTTGAGTACATATTAACTGTGACCTCTGACCTCCACTTTACCTGCTCTAGGAGGTGGAGCTGTACAAATCCCGTCAGCAGGACAAACTGGGTCTGACGGTGTGCTACAGAACCGATGATGAGGAAGACCTTGGGATCTACGTGGGAGAGGTGAAGTCAAGACAATTTATATTAGTTTTTAGATAAAGACTTTTTAAATGATTTTATGGTTTTTAATACCTTATTTTATAAGGTGAACCCACACAGCATCGCTGCGATGGATGGACGGATCCGTAAAGGAGACAGAATACTACAGGTATTATAAACCTTTGAATTTTTTTCATGTTACATCTACCAACTTCAATGTGTTTTATATGTAGACCATCTCGAATTAGCCCATACTTTTTTTTACAAATAAAACTCTCTGGTCTGCACTTTCACAATTAGTTCATTTTTTAGCTTAATTATTTTTAATTTTACTGTTTTAATCTTGTTTGCTCTGTGAAGTGACTCTGAGCATCTTTAAAAAGAATAAAAAGTGAACTGAAAATAGAAAAACTTTCGTCTAATTTCTATATTAGTCTTTGAAATAAGGCAAAACTAACTCCCAAGTAACTTTTCATAAATATATTAGAGCTTCTCTTACGTCAGTAATTCTTGAATATTAATTTAAAAAGTACTAGTTCAAATGGCAGATTTTGTAGCATCAGAAAAATGTTTTGTTAAAAGTGAAATAATCTTCCAGTGGAATTATTACCCCTTAATCAATATTAAAGAATTATTCACTTCAAATGAACTCCTATATCTTGCTGAAAAGTTACTTGTTAATTTTGTCTTATTTCAAGTGTTATAAAATATTTGCATGATAAAGTCCAGGTAAGACTTTGTGTTTTTGCAGTGTGTTATGTATTCCTTGTAAAGCTGCAGCTGTGCCATATTTTGTATCTTTAGATAAAGATACAAAATTTGCTGAGGGAGATGTCTGGTATTGGTACCATATGATTAAATTACACATAGGCGGACTGTATTTTCTAAATACAAAGTAATGCATTTTTTTTTAACCTCACAATTTTGCACTATTTTTTTGCTAGGCTATTAAACTCTCAGTAAAATAAATTGCAAGTTATTATAATGTGAGAATCTTTACAGTGGTTAAGTTAGGGCTGGACAATAAATCAATAATAATATATCAATATCAATAGATAATACATCAGATAGAATATTCACTGAACTCTGATCCATAACCGCACAGCATTCTGGGAGATGTAGGCAGAGGAAATACTTTACCTTCTCGGCTTCTCATGGCCAGCTAAGAAAGGTTGGTGGAATCAACTAACCTCACTCGCTCTTTGGTTACCTAGCAACTCACTCACTCTTTGGTTACCTAGCAACTCACTCAC
Source organism: Poecilia formosa (assembly GCF_000485575.1). Taxonomy (NCBI): domain Eukaryota; kingdom Metazoa; phylum Chordata; class Actinopteri; order Cyprinodontiformes; family Poeciliidae; genus Poecilia; species Poecilia formosa. The sequence goes on from NW_006799996.1 coordinate 393,645, forward strand.
TCTTTGGTTAC